>NW_027039840.1:39023-108644 GCF_034236695.1 Oncorhynchus nerka | reverse complement strand
GACAAACCCTCCCTCCCTCCCTCTACTTCCCCAGAGAAACCCTCCCTCCCCACTACTCCCCCAGAGAAACCCTCTCTTCCCCAGACAAACCCTCCCTCCCTCCCCCCCCTCCCTCCTTCCTCCCTGTCTCCCAGAGAAACCCTCCCTCCCTCCCTCCCCTCTCCCCCAGAGAAACCCTCCCCTCCCCACTACTTCCCCAGAGAAACCCTCCTCTCCCTCTACTTCCCCAGAGAAACCTCCTTCCCTCCCCACTACTTCCCAGAGAAACCCTCCCCCTCCCTCCCCTCTACTTCCCCCCAGAGAAACCCTCCCTCCCTCCCCACTACTTCCCCCCAGGAGAAACCCTCCCTCCCTCTCCCTGTACTTCCCCAGAGAAACCCTCCCTCCCTCCCACTACTTCCCCAGAACCCTCCTCCTCCCTCTACTTCCCCCAGAGAAACCCTCCCTCCCCCACTACTTCCCCAGAGAGAAACCCTCCCCTCCCCTCTACTTCCCCAGAGAAACCCTCCCTCCCTCCCCTCTACTTCCCCAGAGAAACCCTCCCTCCCTCCCCTCTCTTCCCCAGAGAAACCCTCCCTCCCTCCCCACTACTCTCCCAGAGAAACCTCCCTCCCTCCCCTCTCTTCCCCCAGAGAAACCCCCTCCCCACTACTCCCCCAGAGAAACCCTCCCTCCTCTACTCCCAGAGAAGCCCTCCCTCCCTCCCCACTACTTCCCCAGAGAAACCCTCCCTCCTCCCACTACTCCCCAGAGAAACCCTCCCTCCCCCTCCTACTTCCCCAGAGAAACCCTCCCTCCTCCCCACTACTCTCCCAGAGAAACCCTCCCTCCCTCCCCTACTTCCCCAGAGAAACCCTCCCTCCTCCCTCCCCAGAGAAACCCTCCCTCCCCTCTACTTCCCAGAGAACCCTCCCTCCCTCCCTACTCCCCCAGAGAAACCCTCCCTCCCCTCCCCCTCCCCTCTACTTTCCCCAGAGAAACCCTCCCCCTCCTCCCCACTACTTCCCCAGAGAAACCCTCACCTCCCTCCCCACTGCTCCCCCAGAGAAACCCTTCCTCCCTCCCCACTACTCCCCCAGAGAAACCCTTCCTCCCTCCCCACTACTTCCCCAGAGAAACCCTCCCTCCCCACTACTCCCCCAGAGAAACCCTCCCTCCCCACTACTCCCCCTCTACATTACCGTTCATGAATAAACATAAAATCCTCTGTTTGATCAGTCAATATCCCAGAAATTTGTGGCGAGTCATTTCACCCTTTCAGGGGTTTTGCTGTAGTTTTGATACGTAGCTTGCAGCCTCTTCTGGTTGGGTGAAGACTCGTCCTGCCGTTGTGATGGACATGTAGCCACCTCTCTCATGGACTATAATCACATCTCGGAATGCGCACCGTTGCTCCATCACCTCCACAGTGTAGTCGGATGAAGATGAGAACCTTTTGGACTTGGTTTTCCATAGTTTGCTGTTGTCCAAGTTGAAGAATAAACTCATTTTCCTGAAAGTGATGCATGCTTGCGATTATGGTGCACAGCTTGGCACCTGGTGAGGGCTTCGCCTGTAGATAGCGGTGTGCACGGCTTGGCACCTGGTGAGGGCTTCGCCTGTAGATAGCGGTGTGCACGGCTTGGCACCTGGTGAGGGCTTCGCCTGTAGATAGCGGTGTGCACGGCGGTGTGCACGGGCACCTGGTGAGGGCTTCGCCTGTAGATAGCGGTGTGCACGGCTTGGCACCTGGTGAGGGCTTCTCCTGTAGATAGCGGTGTGCACGGCTTGGCACCTGGTGAGGGCTTCGCCTGTAGATAGCGGTGTGCACGGCTTGGCACCTGGTGAGGGCTTCGCCTGTAGATAGCGGTGTGCACGGCTTGGCACCTGGTGAGGGCTTCGCCTGTAGATAGCGGTGTGCACGGCTTGGCACCTGGTGAGGGCTTCGCCTGTAGATAGCGGTGTGCACGGCTTGGCACCTGGCGAGGGCTTCGCCTGTAGATAGCGGTGTGCACGGCTTGGCACCTGGCGAGGGCTTCGCCTGTAGATAGCGGTGTGGACGGCTTGGCACCTGGTGAGGGCTTCGCCTGTAGATAGCGGTGTGCGCGGCTTGGCACCTGGTGAGGCTTCGCCTGTAGATAGCGTGTGCACGGCCTGGTGGGGGCTTCGCCTGTAGTGTGCACGGCTTGGCACCTGGTGAGGGGCTTCGCCTGCCAGATAGCGGGTGTGCACGTCTTGGCACCTGGTGAGGCTTCGCCTGTAGATAGCGGTGTGCACGGCTTGGCACCTGGTGAGGGCTTCGCCTGTAGATAGCGGTGTGCACGGCTTGGCACCTGGTGAGGGCTTCGCCTGTAGATAGCGGTGTGCGGCTTGGCACCTGGTGAGGGCTTCGCCTGTAGATAGCGGTGTGCGCGGCTTGGCACCTGGTGAGGGCTTCGCCTGTAGATAGCGGTGTGCACGGCTTGGCTCCTGGTGAGGGCTTCACGGCTTGGCACCTGGTGAGGGCTTCGCCTGTAGATAGCGGTGTGCACGGCTTGGCACCTGGTGAGGGCTTCGCCTGTAGATAGCGGTGTGCACGGCTTGGCACCTGGTGAGGGCTTCGCCTGTAGATAGCGGTGTGCACGGCTTGGCACCTGGTGAGGGCTTCGCCTGTAGATAGCGGTGTGCACGGCTTGGCACCTGGTGAGGGCTTCGCCTGTAGATAGCGGTGTGCACGGCTTGGCACCTGGTGAGGGCTTCGCCTGTAGATAGCGGTGTGCACGGCTTGGCACCTGGTGAGGGCTTCGCCTGTAGATAGCGGTGTGCACGGCTTGGCACCTGGTGAGGGCTTCTCCTGTAGATAGCGGTGTGCACGGCTTGGCACCTGGTGAGGGCTTCGCCTGTAGATAGCGGTGTGCACGGCTTGGCACCTGGTGAGGGTAGCACGGCCTGTAGATGAGCGGTGTGCACGGCGGTGTGCACCTGGTGAGGGCTTCGCCTGTAGATAGCGGTGTGCACGGCTTGGCACCTGGTGAGGCTTCGCCCTGTAGCACCTAGCGGTGTGCACGGCTTGGCACCTGGTGAGGGCTTCGCCTGTAGATGCAGCGGTGTGCACGGGGCTTGGCACCTGGTGAGGGCCAGCCTGTAGATAGCGGTGTGCACGGCTTGGCACCTGGTGAGGGCTTCTCCTGTAGATAGCGGGGGTGTGCACGGCTTGGCACCTGGTGAGGGCTTCGCCTGTAGATAGCGGTGTGCACGGCTTGGCACCTGGTGAGGGCTTCGCCTGTAGATAGCGGTGTGCACGGCTTGGCACCTGGTGAGGGCTTCGCCTGTAGATAGCGGTGTGCACGGCTTGGCACCTGGTGAGGGCTTCGCCTGTAGATAGCGGTGTGCACGGCTTGGCACCTGGTGAGGGCTTCGCCTGTAGATAGCGGTGTGCACGTCTTGGCACCTGGTGAGGGCTTAAGCCTGTAGATAGCGGTGTGCACGGCTTGGCACCTGGTGAGGCTTCGCCTGTAGATAGCGGTGTGCACGGCTTGGCACCTGGTGAGGGCTTCGCCTGTAGATAGCGGTGTGCACGGCTTGGCACCTGGTGAGGGCTTCTCCTGTAGATAGCGGTGTGCACGGCTTGGCACCTGGTGAGGGCTTCGCCTGTAGATAGCGGTGTGCACGGCTTGGCACCTGGCGAGGGCTTCGCCTGTAGATAGCGGTGTGCACGGCTTGGCACCTGGTGAGGGCTTCGCCTGTAGATAGCGGTGTGCACGGCTTGGCACCTGGTGAGGGCTTCGCCTGTAGATAGCGGTGTGCACGGCTTGGCACCTGGTGAGGGCTTCGCCTGTAGATAGCGTGTGCACGGCTTGGCACCTGGTGAGGGCTTCGCCCAGATAGCGGTGTGCACGGCTTGGCACCTGGTGAGGGCTTCGCCTGTAGATAGCGGTGCTTGGCACCTGGTGAGGGCTTCGCCTGTAGCTTGGCACCTGGTGAGGGCTTAAGCCTGTAGATGGCGGTGTGCACGGCTTGGCACCTGGTGAGGGCTTCGCCTGTAGATAGCGGTGTGCACGGCTTGGCACCTGGTGAGGCTTCGCCTGTAGATAGCGGTGTGCACGGCTTGGCACCTGGTGAGGGCTTCGCCTGTAGATAGCGGTGTGCACGGTGGCACCTGGTGAGGGCTTCGCCTGTAGATAGCGGTGTGCACGGCTTGGCACCTGGTGAGGGCTTCGCCTGTAGATAGCGGTGTGCACGGCTTGGCACCTGGTGAGGGCTTCGCCTGTAGATAGCGGTGTGCACGGCTTGGCACCTGGTGAGGGCTTCGCCTGTAGATAGCGGTGTGCACGGCTTGGCACCTGGTGAGGGGCTTCGCCTGTAGATAGCGGTGTGCACGGCTTGGCACCTGGTGAGGGCTTCGCCTGTAGATAGCGGTGTGCACGGCTTGGCACCTGGTGAGGGCTTCGCCTGTAGATAGCGGTGTGCACGGCTTGGCACCTGGTGAGGGCTTAAGCCTGTAGATAGCGGTGTGCACGGCTTGGCACCTGGTGAGGGCTTCGCCTGTAGATAGCGGTGTGCACGGCTTGGCACCTGGTGAGGGCTTCGCCTGTAGATAGCGGTGTGCACGGCTTGGCACCTGGTGAGGGCTTCTCCTGTAGATAGCGGTGTGCACGGCTTGGCACCTGGTGAGGGCTTCGCCTGTAGATAGCGGTGTGCACGGCTTGGCACCTGGTGAGGGCTTCGCCTGTAGATAGCGGTGTGCACGGCACCTGGTGAGGGCACCGGTGTGGTGAGGGCTTCGCCTGTAGATAGCGGTGTGCACGGCTTGGCACCTGGTGAGGGCTTCGCCTGTAGATAGCGGTGTGCACGGCTTGGCACCTGGTGAGGGCTTCGCCTGCAGATAGCGGTGTGCACGGCTTGGCACCTGGTGAGGCTTCGCCTGTAGATAGCGGTGTGCACGGCTTGGCACCTGGTGAGGGCTTCGCCTGTAGATAGCGGTGTGCACGGCTTGGCACCTGGTGAGGGCTTCGCCTGTAGATAGCGGTGTGCACGGCTTGGCACCTGGTGAGGGCTTCGCCTGTAGATAGCGGTGTGCACGGCTTGGCACCTGGTGAGGGCTTCGCCTGTAGATAGCGGTGTGCACGGCTTGGCACCTGGTGACCTGGTGGGGCTTCGCCTGTAGATAGCGGTGTGCACGGCTTGGCACCTGGTGAGGGCTTCGCCTGTAGATAGCGGTGTGCACGGCTTGGCACCTGGTGAGGGCTTCGCCTGTAGATAGCGGTGTGCACGGCTTGAGGGCACCTGGTGAGGGCTTGGCACCTGTAGATAGCGGTGTGCACGGCTTGGCACCTGGTGAGGGCTTCGCCTGTAGATAGCGGTGTGCACGGCTTGGCACCTGGTGAGGGCTTCGCCTGTAGATAGCGGTGTGCACGGCTTGGCACCTGGTGAGGGCTTCGCCTGTAGATAGCGGTGTGCACGGCTTGGCACCTGGTGAGGGCTTCGCCTGTAGATAGCGGTGTGCACGGCTTGGCACCTGGTGAGGCTTCACGGCAGACCTGTGTGGGCTTCGCCTGTAGATAGCGGTGTGCACGGCTTGGCACCTGGTGAGGGCTTCGCCTGTAGAGCGGTGTACCGTGAGTGCACGGCTTGGCACCTGGTGAGGGCTTCGCCTGTAGATAGCGGTGTGCACGGCTTGGCACCTGGTGAGGGCTTCGCCTGTAGATAGCGGTGTGCACGGCTTGGCACCTGGTGAGGGCTTCGCCTGTAGATAGCGGTGTGCACGGCTTGGCACCTGGTGAGGGCTTCTCCTGTAGATAGCGGTGTGCACGGCTTGGCACCTGGTGAGGGCTTCGCCTGTAGATAGCGGTGTGCACGGCTTGGCACCTGGTGAGGGCTTCGCCTGTAGATAGCGGTGTGCACGGCTTGGCACCTGGTGAGGGCTTCGCCTGTAGATAGCGGTGTGCACGGCTTGACAGCACCTGGTGAGGGCTTCGCCTGTAGATAGCGGTGTGCACGGCTTGGCACCTGGTGAGGGCTTCGCCTGTAGATAGCGGTGTGCACGGCTTGGCACCTGAGGGCTTCGCCTGTAGATAGCGGTGTGCACGGCTGGCACCTGGTGAGGGCTTCGCCTGTAGATAGCGGTGTGCACGGCTTGGCACCTGGTGAGGGCTTCGCCTGTAGATAGCGGTGTACGGCTTGGCACCTGGTGAGGCCTTCGCCTGTAGATAGCGTGTGCACCTGGCACCTGAGGGCCTGTAGATAGGGCGGTGTGCACGGCTTGGCACCTGGTGAGGGCTTCGCCTGTAGATAGCGGTGTGCACGGCTTGGCACCTGGTGAGGGCTTCTTGGCCTGTAGATAGCGGTGTGCACGACTTGGCACCTGGTGAGGGCTTCGCCTGTAGATAGCGGTGTGCACGGCTTGGCACCTGGTGAGGGCTTCGCCTGTAGATAGCGGGTGTGCACGGCTTGGCACCTGGTGAGGGCTTCGCCTGTAGATAGCGGTGTGCACGGCTTGGCACCTGGTGAGGGCTTAAGCCTGTAGATAGCGGTGTGCACGGCTTGGCACCTGGTGAGGGCTTCGCCTGTAGATAGCGGTGTGCACGGCTTGGCACCTGGTGAGGGCGGTGTCACGGCTTGGCACCTGGTGAGGGGCCTGTAGATAGCGGTGTGCACGGCTTGGCACCTGGTGAGGGCTTCGCCTGTAGATAGCGGTGTGCACGGCTTGGCACCTGGTGAGGGCTTCGCCTGTAGATAGCGGTGTGCAGGCTTGGCTCCGGCTTCACGGCTTGGCACCTGGTGAGGGCTTCGCCTGTAGATAGCGGTGTGCACGGCTTGGCACCTGGTGAGGGCTTCTCCTGTAGATAGCGGTGTGCACGGCTTGGCACCTGGTGGTGTGGGCTTCGCCTGTAGATAGCGGTGTGCACGGCTTGGCACCTGGTGAGGGCTTCTCCTGTAGATAGCGGTGTGCACGGCTTGGCACCTGGTGAGGGCTTCGCCTGTAGATAGCGGTGTGCACGGCTTGGCACCTGGTGAGCTTCGCCTGTAGATAGGCGGTGTGCACGGCTTGGCACCTGGTGAGGGCTTCGCCTGTAGATAGCGGTGTGCACGGCTTGGCACCTGGTGAGGGCTTCGCCTGTAGATAGCGGTGTGCACTTGGCTCCTTGGCACCTGGTGAGGGCTTCTCCTGTAGATAGCGGTGTGCACGGCTTGGCACCTGGTGAGGGCTTCGCCTGTAGATAGCGGTGTGCACGGCTTGGCACCTGGTGAGGGCTTCGCCTGTAGATAGCGGTGTGCACGGCTTGGCACCTGGTGAGGGCTTCGCCTGTAGATAGCGGTGTGCACGTCTTAGCACCTGGTGAGGGCTTCGCCTGTAGATAGCGGTGTGCACGGCTTGGCACCTGGTGAGGGCTTCGCCTGTAGATAGCGGTGTGCACGGCTTGGCACCTGGTGAGGGCTTCGCCTGTAGATAGCGGTGTGCACGGCTTGGCACCTGGTGAGGGCTTCGCCTGTAGCGGTGGCGGTGTGATAGCACCTGGTGTGGCACCTGGGTGAGGGCTTAGCGGTGTGCACGGCTTGGCACCTGGTGAGGGCTTCGCCTGTAGATAGCGGTGTGCACGGCTTGGCACCTGGTGAGGGCTTCGCCTGTAGATAGCGGTGTGCACGGCTTGGCACCTGGTGAGGGCTTCGCCTGTAGATAGCGGTGTGCACGGCTTGGCACCTGGTGAGGGCTTCGCCTGTAGATAGCGGTGTGCACGGCTTGGCACCTGGTGAGGGCTTCGCCTGTAGATAGCGGTGTGCACGGCTTGGCACCTGGTGAGGGCTTCGCCTGTAGATAGCGGTGTGCACGGCTTGGCACCTGGTGAGGGCTTCGCCTGTAGATAGCGGTGTGCACGGCTTGGCACCTGGTGAGGGCTTCGCCTGTAGATAGCGGTGTGCACGGCTTGGCACCTGGTGAGGGCTTCGCCTGTAGATAGCGGTGTGCACGGCTTGGCACCTGGTGAGGGCTTCGCCTGTAGATAGCGGTGTGCACGGCTTGGCACCTGGTGAGGGCTTCGCCTGTAGATAGCGGTGTGCACGGCTTGGCACCTGGTGAGGGCTTCGCCTGTAGATAGCGGTGTGCACGGCTTGGCACCTGGTGAGGGCTTCGCCTGTAGATAGCGGTGCACCTGCACGGCTTGGCACCTGGTGAGGGCTTAAGCCTGTAGATAGCGGTGTGCACGGCTTGGCACCTGGTGAGGGCTTCGCCTGTAGATAGCGGTGTGCACGGCTTGGCACCTGGTGAGGGCTTCGCCTGTAGATAGCGGTGTGCACGGCTTGGCACCTGGTGAGGGCTTCGCCTGTAGATCAGCGGTGTGCACGGCTTGGCACCTGGTGAGGGCTTCGCCTGTAGATAGCGGTGTGCACGGCAGCACCTGGTGAGCACGGCTTGGCACCTGGTGAGGGCTTCGCCTGTAGATAGCGGTGCACCTGGTGACGGCTTGGCACCTGGTGAGGGCTTCGCCTGTAGATAGCGGTGTGCACGGCTTGGCACCTGGTGAGGGCTTCGCCTGTAGATAGCGGTGTGCACGGCTTGGCACCTGGTGAGGGTTTTCGCCTGTAGATAGCGGTGTGCACGGCTTGGCACCTGGTGAGGGCTTCGCCTGTAGATAGCGTGTGCACGGCTTGGCACCTGGTGAGGGCTTCGCCTGTAGATAGCGGTGTGCACGGCTTGGCACCTGGTGAGGGCTTCGCCTGTAGATAGCGGTGTGCACGGCTTGGCACCTGGTGAGGGCTTCGCCTGTAGATAGCGGTGTGCACGGCTTGGCACCTGGTGAGGCTTCGCCTGTAGATAGCGGTGTGCACGGCAGCACCTGGTGAGGGCTTCGCCTGTAGATAGCGGTGTGCACGGCTTGGCACCTGGTGAGGGCTTCGCCTGTAGATAGCGGTGTGCACGGCTTGGCACCTGGTGAGGGCTTCGCCTGTAGATAGCGGTGTGCACGGCTTGGCACCTGGTGAGGGCTTCGCCTGTAGATAGCGGTGTGCACGTCTTGGCACCTGGTGAGGGCTTCGCCTGTAGATAGCGGTGTGCACGGCTTGGCACCTGGTGAGGGCTTCGCCTGTAGATAGCTTGGCACCTGGTGAGGGCTTCGCCTGTAGATAGCGGTTGGCACCTGGTGAGGGCTTCGCCTGTAGATAGCGGTGTGCACGGCTTGGCACCTGGTGAGGGCTTCGCCTGTAGATAGCGGTGTGCACGGCTTGGCACCTGGTGAGGGCTTCGCCTGTAGATAGCGGTGTGCACGGCTTGGCACCTGGTGAGGGCTTCGCCTGTAGAGGCGGTGTGCACGGCTTGGCACCTGGTGAGGGCTTCGCCTGTAGATAGCGGTGTGCACGGCTTGGCACCTGGTGAGGGCTTCGCCTGTAGATAGCGGTGTGCACGGCTTGGCACCTGGTGAGGGCTTCGCCTGTAGATAGCGGGTGTGCACGGCTTGGCACCTGGTGAGGGCTTCGCCTGTAGATAGCGGTGTGCACGGCTTGGCACCTGGTGAGGGCTTCGCCTGTAGATAGCGGTGTGCACGGCTTGGCACCTGGTGAGGGCTTCTCCTGTAGATAGCGGTGTGCTTGGCACGGCTTGGCAC
Organism: Oncorhynchus nerka; assembly: GCF_034236695.1. Lineage (NCBI taxonomy): Eukaryota > Metazoa > Chordata > Actinopteri > Salmoniformes > Salmonidae > Oncorhynchus > Oncorhynchus nerka. The sequence goes on along the minus strand of NW_027039840.1, from coordinate 99,087 downwards.
CTGGTGAGGGCTTCGCCTGTAGATAGCGGTGTGCACGGCTTGGCACCTGGTGAGGGCTTCGCCTGTAGATAGCGGTGGCACGGCTTGGCACCTGGTGAGGGCTTCGCCTGTAGATAGCGGTGTGCACGGCTTGGCACCTGGTGAGGGCTTCGCCTGTAGATAGCGGTGTGCACGGCAGCACCTGGTGAGGGCTTCGCCTGTAGATAGCGGTGTGCACGGCTTGGCACCTGGTGAGGGCTTCGCCTGTAGATAGCGGTGTGCACGGCTTGGCACCTGGTGAGGGGCCTGTAGATAGCGGTGTGCACGGCTTGGCACCTGGTGAGGGCTTCGCCTGTAGATAGCGGTGTGCACGGCTTGGCACCTGGTGAGGGCTTCGCCTGTAGATAGCGGTGTGCACGGCTTGGCACCTGGTGAGGGCTTCGCCTGTAGATAGCGGTGTGCACGGCTTGGCACCTGGTGAGGGCTTCGCCTGTAGATAGCGGTGTGCACGGCTTGGCACCTGGTGAGGGCTTCGCCTGTAGATAGCGGTGTGCACGGCTTGGCACCTGGTGAGGGCTTCGCCTGTAGATAGCGGTGTGCACGGCTTGGCACCTGGTGAGGGCTTCGCCTGTAGATAGCGGTGTGCACGGCTTGGCACCTGGTGAGGGCTTCGCCTGTAGATAGCGGTGTGCACGGCTTGGCACCTGGTGAGGGCTTCGCCTGTAGATAGCGGTGTGCACGGCTTGGCACCTGGTGAGGGCTTCGCCTGTAGATAGCGGTGTGCACGGCTTGGCACCTGGTGAGGGCTTGGCACCTGGTGAGGGCCTGTAGATAGCGTGTGTGCACGAGGGCTTGGCACCTGGTGAGGGCTTCTCCTGTAGATAGCGGTGTGCACGGCTTGGCACCTGGTGAGGGCTTCGCCTGTAGATAGCGGTGTGCACGGCTTGGCACCTGGTGAGGGCTTCGCCTGCAGATAGCGGTGTGCACGGCTTGGCACCTGGTGAGGGCTTCGCCTGTAGATAGCGGTGTGCACGGCTTGGCACCTGGTGAGGGCTTCGCCTGTAGATAGCGGTGTGCACGGCTTGGCACCTGGTGAGGGCTTCGCCTGTAGATAGCGGTGTGCACGGCTTGGCACCTGGTGAGGGCTTCGCCTGTAGATAGCGGTGTGCACGGCTTGGCACCTGGTGAGGGCTTCGCCTGTAGATAGCGGTGTGCACGGCTTGAGGGCACCTGGTGAGGGCTTCGCCTGTAGATAGCGGTGTGCACCTGGTGAGGGCCGCCGGCGGTGTGGCACCTGGTGAGGGCTTCGCCTGTAGATAGCGGTGTGCACGGCTTGGCACCTGGTGAGGGCTTCTCCTGCAGACCTGGTGAGGGCGCTGTAGATAGCTTGGCACCTGGTGAGGGCTTCGCCTGTAGATAGCGGTGTGCACGGCTTGGCACCTGGTGAGGGCTTCGCCTGTAGATAGCGGTGTGCACGGCTTGGCACCTGGTGAGGGCTTCGCCTGTAGATAGCGGTGTGCACGGCTTGGCACCTGGTGCGTGTGTGCACGGCTTGGCACCTGGTGAGGGCTTCGCCTGTAGATAGCGGTGTGCACGGCTTGGCACCTGGTGAGGGCTTCGCCTGTAGATAGCGGTGTGCACGGCTTGGCACCTGGTGAGGGCTTCTTGGCACCTGGTAGCTTCGCCTGTAGATAGCGGTGTGCACGGCTTGGCACCTGGTGAGGGCTTCGCCTGTAGATAGCGGTGTGCACGGCTTGGCACCTGGTGAGGGCTTCGCCTGTAGATAGCGGTGTGCACGGCTTGGCACCTGGTGAGGGCTTCGCCTGTAGATAGCGGTGTGCACGGCTTGGCACCTGCTTCGTGAGGGCTTCGCCTGTAGATACGGCGGTGTGCACGGCTTGGCACCTGGTGAGGGCTTCGCCCTGTAGATAGCGGTGTGCACGGCTTGGCACCTGGTGAGGGCTTCGCCTGTAGATAGCGGTGTGCACGGCTTGGCACCTGGTGAGGGCTTCGCCTGTAGATACGGCTTGGCTCCTGGTGAGGGCTTGCACGGCTTGGCACCTGGTGAGGGCTTCGCCTGTAGATAGCGGTGTGCACGGCTTGGCACCTGGTGAGGGCTTCGCCTGTAGATAGCGGTGTGCACGGCTTGGCACCTGGTGAGGGCTTCGCCTGTAGATAGCGGTGTGCACGGCTTGGCACCTGGTGAGGGCTAGATAGCCTGTAGATAGCGGTGTGCACGGCTTGGCACCTGGTGAGGGCTTCGCCTGTAGATAGCGGTGTGCACGGCTTGGCACCTGGTGAGGGCTTCGCCTGTAGATAGCGGTGTGCACGGCTTGGCACCTGGTGAGGGCTTCGCCTGTAGATAGCGGTGTGCACGGCTTGGCACCTGGTGAGGGCTTGGCGCCTGGCAGATAGCGGTGTGCACGGCTTGGCACCTGGTGAGGGCTTCGCCTGTAGATAGCGGTGTGCACGGCTTGGCACCTGGTGAGGGCTTCACGGCTTGGCACCTGGTGAGATAGCGGTGTGCACGGCTTGGCACCTGGTGAGGGCTTCGCCTGTAGATAGCGGTGTGCACGGCTTGGCACCTGGTGAGGGCTTCGCCTGTAGAGATAGCGGTGGCACCTGGTGAGGGCTTAGCCTCTGCAGACGGCTTGGCACCTGGTGAGGGCTTCGCCTGTAGATAGCGGTGTGCACGGCTTGGCACCTGGTGAGGGCTTCGCCTGTAGATAGCAGTGTGCACGGCTTGGCACCTGGTGAGGCACGCCTGTAGATAGCGGTGTGCACGGCTTGGCACCTGGTGAGGGCTTCGCCTGTAGATAGCGGTGCACGGCTTGGCACCTGGTGAGGGCTTCGCCTGTAGATAGCGGTGTGCACGGCTTGGCACCTGGTGAGGGCTTCGCCTGTAGATAGCGGTGTGCACGGCTTGGCACCTGGTGAGGGCTTCGCCTGTAGATAGCGGTGTGCACGGCTTGGCACCTGGTGAGGGCTGAGGGGCTTCGCCTGTAGATAGCGGTGTGCACGGCTTGGCACCTGGTGAGGGCTTCGCCTGTAGATAGCGGTGTGCACGGCTTGGCACCTGGTGAGGGCTTCGCCTGTAGATAGCGGTGTGCACGGCTTGGCACCTGGTGAGGGCTTCGCCTGTAGATAGCGGTGTGCACGGCTTGGCACCTGGTGAGGGCTTCGCCTGTAGATAGCGGGTGTGCACGGCTTGGCACCTGGTGAGGGCTTCGCCTGCCTGTAGATAGCGGTGCTGTAGACGGCGGTGTTGGCACCTGGTGAGGGCTTCGCCTGTAGATAGCGGTGTGCACGGCTTGAGGGCACCTGGTGAGGGCTTCGCCTGTAGATAGCGGTGTGCACGGCTTGGCACCTGGTGAGGGCTTCGCCTGTAGATAGCGGTGTGCACGGCTTGGCACCTGGTGAGGGCTTCGCCTGTAGATAGCGGTGTGCACGGCTTGGCACCTGGTGAGGGCTTCTCCTGTAGATAGCGGTGTGCACGGCTTGGCACCTGGTGAGGGCTTCGCCTGTAGATAGCGGTGTGCACGGCTTGGCACCTGGTGAGGGCTTGGCACCTGGTGAGGCTTCGCCTGTAGATAGTGCACGGCTTGGCACCTGGTGAGGGCTTCGCCTGTAGATAGCGGTGTGCACGGCTTGGCACCTGGTGAGGGCTTCGCCTGTAGATAGCGGTGTGCACGGCTTGGCACCTGGTGAGGGCTTCGCCTGTAGATAGCGGTGTGCACGGCTTGGCACCTGGTGAGGGCTTCGCCTGTAGATAGCGGTGTGCACGGCTTGGCACCTGGTGAGGGCTTCGCCTGTAGATAGCGGTGTGCACGGCTTGGCACCTGGTGAGGGCTTCGCCTGTAGATAGCGGTGTGCACGGCTTGGCACCTGGTGAGGGCTTCGCCTGTAGATAGCGGTGTGCACGGCTTGGCACCTGGTGAGGGCTTCGCCTGTAGATAGCGGTGTGCACGGCTTGGCACCTGGTGAGGGCTTCGCCTGTAGATAGCGGTGTGCACGGCTTGGCACCTGGTGAGGGCTTCGCCTGTAGATAGCGTGTGATCTTGGCACGTGAGGGCTTCGCCTGTAGATAGCGGTGTTGGCACCTGGTGAGGGCTTCTCCTGTAGATAGCGGTGTGCACGGCTTGGCACCTGGTGAGGGCTTCGCCTGTAGATAGCGGTGTGGCACGGCTTGGCACCTGGTGAGGGCTTCGCCTGTAGATAGCGGTGTGCACGGCTTGGCACCTGGTGAGGGCTTCGCCTGTAGATAGCGGTGTGCACGGCTTGGCACCTGGTGAGGGCTTCGCCTGTAGATAGCGGTGTGCACGGCTTGGCACCTGGTGAGGGCTTCGCCTGTAGATAGCGGTGTGCACGGCTTGGCACCTGGTGAGGGCTTCGCCTGTAGATAGCGGTGTGCACGGCTTGGCACCTGGTGAGGGCTTCGCCTGTAGATAGCGGTGTGCACGGCTTGGCACCTGGTGAGGCCCGCCTGTAGATAGCGGTCGTGTGCACGGCACCTGGTGAGGGCTTCGCCTGTAGATAGCGGTGTGCACGGCTTGGCACCTGGTGAGGGCTTCGCCTGTAGATAGCGGTGTGCACGGCTTGGCACCTGGTGAGGGCTTCGCCTGTAGATAGCGGTGTGCACGGCTTGGCACCTGGTGAGGGCTTCGCCTGTAGATAGCGGTGTGCACGGCTTGGCACCTGGTGAGGGCTTCGCCTGTAGATAGCGGTGTGCACGGCTTGGCACCTGGTGAGGGCTTCGCCTGTAGATAGCGGTGTGCACGGCTTGGCACCTGGTGAGGGCTTCGCCTGTAGATAGCGGTGTGCACGGCTTGGCACCTGGTGAGGGCTTCGCCTGTAGATAGCGGTGTGCACGGCTTGGCACCTGGTGAGGGCTTCGCCTGTAGATAGCGGTGTGCACGGCTTGGCACCTGGTGAGGGCTTCGCCTGTAGATAGCGGTGTGCACGGCTTGGCACCTGGTGAGGGTCGCCTGTAGATAGCGGTGTGCACGGCTTGGCACCTGGTGAGGGCTTCGCCTGTAGATAGCGGTGTGCACGGCTTGGCACCTGGTGAGGGCTTCGCCTGTAGATAGCGGTGTGCACGGCTTGGCACCTGGTGAGGGCTTCGCCTGTAGATAGCGGTGTGCACGTCTTGGCACCTGGTGAGGGCTTCGCCTGTAGATAGCGGTGTGCACGGCTTGGCACCTGGTGAGGGCTTCGCCTGTAGATAGCGGTGTGCGGTGTGTGACAGGCTTGGCACCTGGTGAGGGCTTCGCCTGTAGATAGCGGTGTGCACGGCTTGGCACCTGGTGAGGGCTTCTCCTGTAGATAGCGGTGTGCACGGCTTGGCACCTGGTGAGGGCTTCGCCTGTAGATAGCGGTGTGCACGGCTTGGCACCTGGTGAGGGCTTCGCCTGTAGATAGCGGTGTGCACGGCTTGGCACCTGGTGACTCCCTGTAGATAGCCTGGGTAGCGGTGTGCACGGCTTGGCACCTGGTGAGGGCTTCGCCTGTAGATAGCGGTGTGCACGGCTTGGCACCTGGTGAGGGCTTCGCCTGTAGATAGCGGTGTGCACGGCTTGGCACCTGGTGAGGGCTTCGCCTGTAGATAGCGGTGTGCACGGCAGCACCTGGTGAGGGCTTCGCCTGTAGATAGCGGTGCGGGTGTGCACGGCTTGGCACCTGGTGAGGGCTTCGCCTGTAGATAGCGGTGTGCACGGCTTGGCACCTGGTGAGGGCTTCGCCTGTAGATAGCGGTGTGCACGGCTTGGCACCTGAGGGCTTCTCCTGTGAGGGCTTCTGGTGAGGGCCTGTAGATAGCGGTGTGCACGGCTTGGCACCTGGTGAGGGCTTCGCCTGTAGATAGCGGTGTGCACGGCTTGGCACCTGGTGAGGGCTTCGCCTGTAGATAGCGGGTGTGCACGGTTTTTGCACCTGGTGAGGGCTTCGCCTGTAGATAGCGGTGTGCACGGCTTGGCACCTGGTGAGGGCTTCGCCTGTAGATAGGCGGTGTGCACGGCTTGGCACCTGGTGAGGGCTTCGCCTGTAGATAGCGGTGTGCGGTGTGCACGGCTTGGCACCTGGTGAGGGCTTCGCCTGTAGATAGCGGTGTGCACGGCTTGGCACCTGGTGAGGGCTTCGCCTGTAGATAGCGTGTGTGCTTGGCACCTGGTGAGGGCTTCGCCTGTAGATAGCGGTGTGCACGGCTTGGCACCTGGTGAGGGCTTCGCCTGTAGATAGCGGTGTGCACGGCTTGGCACCTGGTGAGGGCTTCGCCTGTAGATAGCGGTGCACGGCTTGGCACCTGGTGAGGGCTTCGCCTGCAGATAGCGGTGTGCACGGCTTGGCACCTGGTGAGGGCTTCGCCTGTAGATAGCGGTGTGCACGGCTTGGCACCTGGTGAGGGCTTCGCCTGTAGATAGCGGTGTGCACGGCTTGGCACCTGGTGAGGGCTTCGCCTGTAGATAGCGGTGTGCACGGCTTGGCACCTGGTGAGGGCTTCGCCTGTAGATAGCGGTGTGCACGGCTTGGCACCTGGTGAGGGCTTCTCCCTGTAGATAGCGGTGTGCACGGCTTGGCACCTGGTGAGGGCTTCGCCTGTAGATAGCGGTGTGCACGGCTTGGCACCTGGTGAGGGCTTCGCCTGTAGATAGCGGTGTGCACGGCTTGGCACCTGAGGGGTGAGGGCTTGGCACCTGGTGAGGGCCTGTAGATAGCGGTGTGCACGGCTTGGCACCTGGGTGAGGGCTTCGCCTGTAGATAGCGGTGTGCACGGCTTGGCACCTGGTGAGGGCTTCGCCTGTAGATAGCGGTGTGCACGGCTTGGCACCTGGTGAGGGCTTCGCCTGTAGATAGCGGTGTGCACGGCTTGGCACCTGGTGAGGGCTTCGCCTGTAGATAGCGGTGTGCACGGCTTGGCACCTGGTGAGGGCTTCGCCTGTAGATAGCGGTGTGCACGGCTTGGCACCTGGTGAGGGCTTCGCCTGTAGATAGCGGTGTGCACGGCTTGGCACCTGGTGAGGGCTTCGCCTGTAGATAGCGGTGTGCACGGCTTGGCACCTGGTGAGGGCTTCGCCTGTAGATAGCGGTGTGCACGGCTTGGCACCTGGTGAGGGCTTCGCCTGTAGATAGCGGTGTGCACGGCTTGGCACCTGGTGAGGGCTTCGCCTGTAGATAGCGGTGTGCACGGCTTGGCACCTGGTGAGGGCTTCGCCTGTAGATAGCGGTGTGCACGGCTTGGCACCTGGTGAGGGCTTCGCCTGTAGATAGCGGTGTGCACGGCTTGGCACCTGGTGAGGGCTTCGCCTGTAGATAGCGGTGTGCACGGCTTGGCACCTGGTGAGGGCTTCGCCTGTAGATAGCGGTGTGCACGGCTTGGCACCTGGTGAGGGCTTCGCCTGTAGATAGCGGTGTGCACGGCTTGGCACCTGGTGAGGGCTTCGCCTGTAGATAGCGGTGTGCACGGCTTGGCACCTGGTGAGGGCTTCGCCTGTAGATAGCGGTGTGCACGGCTTGGCACCTGGTGAGGGCTTCGCCTGTAGATAGCGGTGTGCACGGCTTGGCACCTGGTGAGGGCTTCGCCTGTAGATAGCGGTGTGCACGGCTTGGCACCTGGTGAGGGCTTCGCCTGTAGATGGGTGAGCTGTAGATGTGCACGGCTTGGCACCTGGTGAGGGCTTCGCCTGTAGATAGCGGTGTGCACGGCTTGGCACCTGGTGAGGGCTTCGCCTGTAGATAGCGGTGTGCACGGCTTGGCACCTGGTGAGGGCTTCGCCTGTAGATAGCGGTGTGCACGGCTTGGCACCTGGTGAGGGCTTCGCCTGTAGATAGCGGTGTGCACGGCTTGGCACCTGGTGAGGGCTTGGCACCTGGTGAGGGCTTCGCCTGTAGATAGCGGTGTGCACGGCTTGGCACCTGGTGAGGGCTTCGCCTGTAGATAGCGGTGTGCACGGCTTGGCACCTGGTGAGGGCTTCGCCTGTAGATAGCGGTGTGCACGGCTTGGCACCTGGTGAGGGCTTCGCCTGTAGATAGCGGTGTGCACGGCTTGGCACCTGGTGAGGGCTTCGCCTGTAGATAGCGGTGTGCACGGCTTGGCACCTGGTGAGGGCTTCGCCTGTAGATAGCGGTGTGCACGGCTTGGCACCTGGTGAGGGCTTCGCCTGTAGATAGCGGTGTGCACGGCTTGGCACCTGGTGAGGGCTTCGCCTGTAGATAGCGGTGTGCACGGCTTGGCACCTGGTGAGGGCTTCGCCTGTAGATAGCGGTGTGCACGGCTTGGCACCTGGTGAGGGCTTCTCCTGTAGATAGCGGTGTGCACGGCTTGGCACCTGGTGAGGGCTTCGCCTGTAGATAGCGGTGTGCACGGCTTGGCACCTGGTGAGGGCTTCGCCTGTAGATAGCGGTGTGCACGGCTTGGCACCTGGTGAGGGCACCTGTAGCCTGTAGATAGCGGTGTGGACGGCTTGGCACCTGGTGAGGGCTTCGCCTGTAGATAGCGGTGTGCGCGGCTTGGCACCTGGTGAGGGCTTCGCCTGTAGATAGCGGTGTGCACGGCTTGGCTCCTGGTGAGGGCTTCACGGCTTGGCACCTGGTGAGGGCTTCGCCTGTAGATAGCGGTGTGCACGGCTTGGCACCTGGTGAGGGCTTCGCCTGTAGATAGCGGTGTGCACGGCTTGGCACCTGGTGAGGGCTTCGCCTGTAGATAGCGGTGTGCACGGCTTGGCACCTGGTGAGGGCTTCGCCTGTAGATAGCGGTGTGCACGGCTTGGCACCTGGTGAGGGCTTCGCCTGTAGATAGCGGTGTGCACGGCTTGGCACCTGGTGAGGGCTTCTCCTGTAGATAGCGGTGTGCACGGCTTGGCACCTGGTGAGGGCTTCGCCTGTAGATAGCGGTGTGCACGGCTTGGCACCTGGTGAGGGCTTCGCCTGTAGATAGCGGTGTGCACGGCTTGGCACCTGGTGAGGGCTTCTCCTGTAGATAGCGGTGTGCACGGCTTGGCACCTGGTGAGGGCTTGGCCTGTAGATAGCGGTGTGCACGGCTTGGCACCTGGTGAGGGCTTCGCCTGTAGATAGCGGTGTGCACGGCTTGGCACCTGGTGAGGGCTTCGCCTGTAGATAGCGGTGTGCACGGCTTGGCACCTGGTGAGGGCTTCGCCTGTAGATAGCGGTGTGCACGGCTTGGCACCTGGTGAGGGCTTCGCCTGTAGATAGCGGTGTGCACGGCTTGGCTCCTGGTGAGGGCTTCACGGCTTGGCACCTGGTGAGGGCTTCGCCTGTAGATAGCGGTGTGCACGGCTTGGCACCTGGTGACGGCTTGGCACCTGGTGAGGGCTTCGCCTGTAGATAGCGGTGTGCACGGCTTGGCACCTGGTGAGGGCTTCGCCTGTAGATAGCGGTGTGCACGGCTTGGCACCTGGTGAGGGCTTCGCCTGTAGATAGCGGTGTGCACGGCTTGGCACCTGGTGAGGGCTTCGCCTGTAGATAGCGGTGTGCACGGCTTGGCACCTGGTGAGGGCTTCGCCTGTAGATAGCGGTGTGCACGGCTTGGCACCTGGTGAGGGCTTCGCCTGTAGATAGCGGTGTGCACGGCTTGGCACCTGGTGAGGGCTTCGCCTGTAGATAGCGGTGTGCACGGCTTGGCACCTGGTGAGGGCTTCGCCTGTAGATAGCGGTGTGCACGGCTTGGCACCTGGTGAGGGCTTCGCCTGTAGATAGCGGTGTGCACGGCTTGGCACCTGGTGAGGGCTTCGCCTGTAGATAGCGGTGTGCACGGCTTGGCACCTGGTGAGGGCTTCGCCTGTAGATAGCGGTGTGCACGGCTTGGCACCTGGTGAGGGCTTCGCCTGTAGATAGCGGTGTGCACGGCTTGGCACCTGGTGAGGGCTTCGCCTGTAGATAGCTTGGGTGTGCACGGCTTGGCACCTGGTGAGGGCTTCGCCTGTAGATAGCGGTGTGCACGGCTTGGCACCTGGTGAGGGCTTCGCCTGTAGATAGCGGTGTGCACGGCTTGGCACCTGGTGAGGGCTTCGCCTGTAGATAGCGGTGTGCACGGCTTGGCACCTGGTGAGGGCTTCGCCTGTAGATAGCGGTGTGCACGGCTTGGCACCTGGTGAGGGCTTCGCCTGTAGATAGCGGTGTGCACGGCTTGGCACCTGGTGAGGGCTTCGCCTGTAGATAGCGGTGTGCACGGCTTGGCACCTGGTGAGGGCTTCGCCTGTAGATAGCGGTGTGCACGGCTTGGCACCTGGTGAGGGCTTCGCCTGTAGATAGCGGTGTGCACGGCTTGGCACCTGGTGAGGGCTTCGCCTGTAGATAGCGGTGTGCACGGCTTGGCACCTGGTGAGGGCTTCGCCTGTAGATAGCGGTGTGCACGGCTTGGCACCTGGTGAGGGCTTTCGCCTGTAGATAGCGGTGTGCACGGCTTGGCACCTGGTGAGGGCTTCGCCTGTAGATAGCGGTGTGCACGGCTTGGCACCTGGTGAGGGCTTCGCCTGTAGATAGCGGTGTGCACGGCTTGGCACCTGGTGAGGGCTTCGCCTGTAGATAGCGGTGTGCACGGCTTGGCACCTGGTGAGGGCTTCGCCTGTAGATAGCGGTGTGCACGGCTTGGCACCTGGTGAGGGCTTCGCCTGTAGATAGCGGTGTGCACGGCTTGGCACCTGGTGAGGGCTTCGCCTGTAGATAGCGGTGTGCACGGCTTGGCACCTGGTGAGGGCTTCGCCTGTAGATAGCGGTGTGCACGGCTTGGCACCTGGTGAGGGCTTCGCCTGTAGATAGCGGTGTGCACGGCTTGGCACCTGGTGAGGGCTTCGCCTGTAGATAGCGGTGTGCACGGCAGCACCTGGTGAGGGCTTCGCCTGTAGATAGCGGTGTGCACGGCTTGGCACCTGGTGAGGGCTTCGCCTGTAGATAGCGGTGTGCACGGCTTGGCACCTGGTGAGGGCTTCGCCTGTAGATAGCGGTGTGCACGGCTTGGCACCTGGTGAGGGCTTCGCCTGTAGATAGCGGTGTGCACGGCTTGGCACCTGGTGAGGGCTTCGCCTGTAGATAGCGGTGTGCACGGCTTGGCACCTGGTGAGGGCTTCGCCTGTAGATAGCGGTGTGCACGGCTTGGCACCTGGTGAGGGCTTCGCCTGTAGATAGCGGTGTGCACGGCTTGGCACCTGGTGAGGGCTTCGCCTGTAGATAGCGGTGTGCACGGCTTGGCACCTGGTGAGGGCTTCGCCTGTAGATAGCGGTGTGCACGGCTTGGCACCTGGTGAGGGCTTCAGCACCTGTGAGATAGGGCTTCGCCAGGCCAGATAGGTGTGCACGGCTTGGCACCTGGTGAGGGCTTCGCCTGTAGATAGCGGTGTGCACGGCTTGGCACCTGGTGAGGGCTTCTCCTGTAGATAGCGGTGTGCACGGCTTGGCACCTGGTGAGGGCTTCGCCTGTAGATAGCGGTGTGCACGGCTTGGCACCTGGTGAGGGCTTCGCCTGTAGATAGCGGTGTGCACGGCTTGGCACCTGGTGAGGGCTTCGCCTGTAGATAGCGTGTGCACGGCTTGGCACCTGGTGAGGGCTTCTCCTGTAGATAGCGGTGTGCACGGCTTGGCACCTGGTGAGGGCTTCGCCTGTAGATAGCGGTGTGCACGGCTTGGCACCTGGTGAGGGCTTCGCCTGTAGATAGCGGTGTGCACGGCTTGGCACCTGGTGAGGGCTTCGCCTGTAGATAGCGGTGTGCACGGCTTGGCACCTGGTGAGGGCTTCGCCTGTAGATAGCGGTGTGCACGGCTTGGCACCTGGTGAGGGCTTCGCCTGTAGATAGCGGTGTGCACGGCTTGGCACCTGGTGAGGGCTTCGCCTGTAGATAGCGGTGTGCACGGCTTGGCACCTGGTGAGGGCTTCGCCTGTAGATAGCGGTGTGCACGGCTTGGCACCTGGTGAGGGCTTCGCCTGTAGATAGCGGTGTGCACGGCTTGGCACCTGGTGAGGGCTTCGCCTGTAGATAGCGGTGTGCACGGCTTGGCACCTGGTGAGGGCTTCGCCTGTAGATAGCGGTGTGCACGGCTTGGCACCTGGTGAGGGCTTCGCCTGTAGATAGCGGTGTGCACGGCTTGGCACCTGGTGAGGGCTTCGCCTGTAGATAGCGGTGTGCACGGCTTGGCACCTGGTGAGGGCTTCGCCTGTAGATAGCGGTGTGCACGGCTTGGCACCTGGTGAGGGCTTCGCCTGTAGATAGCGGTGTGCACGGCTTGGCACCTGGTGAGGGCTTCGCCTGTAGATAGCGGTGTGCACGGCTTGGCACCTGGTGAGGGCTTCTGGGTGACCTGTAGATAGCGGTGTGCACGGCTTGGCACCTGGTGAGGGCTTCGCCCAGATAGCGGTGTGCACGGCTTGGCACCTGGTGAGGGCTTCGCCTGTAGATAGCGGTGTGCACGGCTTGGCACCTGGTGAGGGCTTCGCCTGTAGATAGCGGTGTGCACGGCTTGGCACCTGGTGAGGGCTTCTCCTGTAGATAGCGGTGTGCACGGCTTGGCACCTGGTGAGGGCTTCGCCTGTAGATAGCGGTGTGCACGGCTTGGCACCTGGTGAGGGCTTCGCCTGTAGATAGCGGTGTGCACGGCTTGGCACCTGGTGAGGGCTTCGCCTGTAGATAGCGGTGTGCACGGCTTGGCACCTGGTGAGGGCTTCGCCTGTAGATAGCGGTGTGCACGGCTTGGCACCTGGTGAGGGCTTCGCCTGTAGATAGCGGTGTGCACGGCTTGGCACCTGGTGAGGGCTTCGCCTGTAGATAGCGGTGTGCACGGCTTGGCACCTGGTGAGGGCTTCGCCTGTAGATAGCGGTGTGCACGGCTTGGCACCTGGTGAGGGCTTCGCCTGTAGATAGCGGTGTGCACGGCTTGGCACCTGGTGAGGGCTTCGCCTGTAGATAGCGGTGTGCACGGCTTGGCACCTGGTGAGGGCTTCGCCTGTAGATAGCGGTGTGCACGGCTTGGCACCTGGTGAGGGCTTCGCCTGTAGATAGCGGTGTGCACGGCTTGGCACCTGGTGAGGGCACCTTGAGGGCCTGTAGATAGCGGTGTGCACGGCTTGGCACCTGGTGAGGGCTTCGCCTGTAGATAGCGGTGTGCACGGCTTGGCACCTGGTGAGGGCTTCGCCTGTAGATAGCGGTGTGCACGGCTTGGCACCTGGTGAGGGCTTCGCCTGTAGATAGCGGTGTGCACGGCTTGGCACCTGGTGAGGGCTTCGCCTGTAGATAGCGGTGTGCACGGCTTGGCACCTGGTGAGGGCTTCGCCTGTAGATAGCGGTGTGCACGGCTTGGCACCTGGTGAGGGCTTCGCCTGTAGATAGCGGTGTGCACGGCTTGGCACCTGGTGAGGGCTTCGCCTGTAGATAGCGGTGTGCACGGCTTGGCACCTGGTGAGGGCTTCGCCTGTAGATAGCGGTGTGCACGGCTTGGCACCTGGTGAGGGCTTCGCCTGTAGATAGCGGTGTGCACGGCTTGGCACCTGGTGAGGGCTTCGCCTGTAGATAGCGGTGTGCACGGCTTGGCACCTGGTGAGGGCTTCGCCTGTAGATAGCGGTGTGCACGGCTTGGCACCTGGTGAGGGCTTCGCCTGTAGATAGCGGTGTGCACGGCTTGGCACCTGGTGAGGGCTTCGCCTGTAGATAGCGGTGTGCACGGCTTGGCACCTGGTGAGGGCTTCGCCTGTAGATAGCGGTGTGCACGGCTTGGCACCTGGTGAGGGCTTCGCCTGTAGATAGCGGTGTGCACGGCTTGGCACCTGGTGAGGGCTTCGCCTGTAGATAGCGGTGTGAGGCACGGCTTGGCACCTGGTGAGGGCTTCGCCTGTAGATAGCGGTGTGCACGGCTTGGCACCTGGTGAGGGCTTCGCCTGTAGATAGCGGTGTGCACGGCTTGGCACCTGGTGAGGGCTTCGCCTGTAGATAGCGGTGTGCACGGCTTGGCACCTGGTGAGGGCTTCGCCTGTAGATAGCGGTGTGCACGGCTTGGCACCTGGTGAGGGCTTCGCCTGTAGATAGCGGTGTGCACGGCTTGGCACCTGGTGAGGGCTTCGCCTGTAGATAGCGGTGTGCACGGCTTGGCACCTGGTGAGGGCTTCGCCTGTAGATAGCGGTGTGCACGGCTTGGCACCTGGTGAGGGCTTCGCCTGTAGATAGCGGTGTGCACGGCTTGGCACCTGGTGAGGGCTTCGCCTGTAGATAGCGGTGTGCACGGCTTGGCACCTGGTGAGGGCTTCGCCTGTAGATAGCGGTGTGCACGGCTTGGCACCTGGTGAGGGCTTCGCCTGTAGATAGCGGTGTGCACGGCTTGGCACCTGGTGAGGGCTTCGCCTGTAGATAGCGGTGTGCACGGCTTGGCACCTGGTGAGGGCTTCGCCTGTAGATAGCGGTGTGCACGGCTTGGCACCTGGTGAGGGCTTCGCCTGTAGATAGCGGTGTGCACGGCTTGGCACCTGGTGAGGGCTTCGCCTGTAGATAGCGGTGTGCACGGCTTGGCACCTGGTGAGGGCTTCGCCTGTAGATAGCGGTGTGCACGGCTTGGCACCTGGTGAGGGCTTCGCCTGTAGATAGCGGTGTGCACGGCTTGGCACCTGGTGAGGGCTTCGCCTGTAGATAGCGGTGTGCACGGCTTGGCACCTGGTGAGGGCTTCGCCTGTAGATAGCGGTGTGCACGGCTTGGCACCTGGTGAGGGCTTCGCCTGTAGATAGCGGTGTGCACGGCTTGGCACCTGGTGAGGGCTTCGCCTGTAGATAGCGGTGTGCACGGCTTGGCACCTGGTGAGGGCTTCGCCTGTAGATAGCGGTGTGCACGGCTTGGCACCTGGTGAGGGCTTCGCCTGTAGATAGCGGTGTGGCACGGCTTGGCACCTGGTGAGGGCACCTGGTGAGGGCTTCGCCTGTAGATAGCGGTGTGCACGGCTTGGCACCTGGTGAGGGCTTCGCCTGTAGATAGCGGTGTGCACGGCTTGGCACCTGGTGAGGGCTTCGCCTGTAGATAGCGGTGTGCACGGCTTGGCACCTGGTGAGGGCTTCGCCTGTAGATAGCGGTGTGCACGGCTTGGCACCTGGTGAGGGCTTCGCCTGTAGATAGCGGTGTGCACGGCTTGGCACCTGGTGAGGTGAGGGCACCTGGTGAGGGCTTCTGCAGATAGCGGTGTGCACGGCTTGGCACCTGGTGAGGGCTTCGCCTGTAGATAGCGGTGTGCACGGCTTGGCACCTGGTGAGGGCTTCGCCTGTAGATAGCGGTGTGCACGGCTTGGCACCTGGTGAGGGCTTCGCCTGTAGATAGCGGTGTGCACGGCTTGGCACCTGGTGAGGGCTTCGCCTGTAGATAGCGGTGTGCACGGCTTGGCACCTGGTGAGGGCTTCGCCTGTAGATAGCGGTGTGCACGGCTTGGCACCTGGTGAGGGCTTCGCCTGTAGATAGCGGTGTGCACGGCTTGGCACCTGGTGAGGGCTTCGCCTGTAGATAGCGGTGTGCACGGCTTGGCACCTGGTGAGGGCTTCGCCTGTAGATAGCGGTGTGCACGGCTTGGCACCTGGTGAGGGCTTCGCCTGGGCTGTGCACGGCTTGGCACCTGGTGAGGGCTTCGCCTGTAGATAGCGGTGTGCACGGCTTGGCACCTGGTGAGGGCTTCGCCTGTAGATAGCGGTGTGCACGGCTTGGCACCTGGTGAGGGCTTCGCCTGTAGATAGCGGTGTGCACGGCTTGGCACCTGGTGAGGGCTTCGCCTGTAGATAGCGGTGTGCACGGCTTGGCACCTGGTGAGGGCTTCGCCTGTAGATAGCGGTGTGCACGGCTTGGCACCTGGTGAGGGCTTCGCCTGTAGATAGCGGTGTGCACGGCTTGGCACCTGGTGAGGGCTTCGCCTGTAGATAGCGGTGTGCACGGCTTGGCACCTGGTGAGGGCTTCGCCTGTAGATAGCGGTGTGCACGGCTTGGCACCTGGTGAGGGCTTCGCCTGTAGATAGCGGTGTGCACGGCTTGGCACCTGGTGAGGGCTTCGCCTGTAGATAGCGGTGTGCACGGCTTGGCACCTGGTGAGGGCTTCGCCTGTAGATAGCGGTGTGCACGGCACCTGGTGGCACCTGGCACCTGTGAGGGCTTCGCCTGTAGATAGCGGTGTGCACGGCTTGGCACCTGGTGAGGGCTTCGCCTGTAGATAGCGGTGTGCACGGCTTGGCACCTGGTGAGGGCTTCGCCTGTAGATAGCGGTGTGCACGGCTTGGCACCTGGTGAGGGCTTCGCCTGTAGATAGCGGTGTGCACGGCTTGGCACCTGGTGAGGGCTTCGCCTGTAGATAGCGGTGTGTGCACGGCTTGGCACCTGGTGAGGGCTTCGGTGTGGACGTGGCTTGGCCTGTAGATAGCGGTGTGCACGGCTTGGCACCTGGTGAGGGCTTCGCCTGTAGATAGCGGTGTGCACGGCTTGGCACCTGGTGAGGGCTTCGCCTGTAGATAGCGGTGTGCACGGCTTGGCACCTGGTGAGGGCTTCGCCTGTAGATAGCGGTGTGCACGGCTTGGCACCTGGTGAGGGCTTCGCCTGTAGATAGCGGTGTGCACGGCTTGGCACCTGGTGAGGGCTTCGCCTGTAGATAGCGGTGTGCACGGCTTGGCACCTGGTGAGGGCTTCTCCTGTAGATAGCGGTGTGCACGGCTTGGCACCTGGTGAGGGCTTCGCCTGTAGATAGCGGTGTGCACGGCTTGGCACCTGGTGAGGGCTTCGCCTGTAGATAGCGGTGTGCACGGCTTGGCACCTGGTGAGGGCTTCGCCTGTAGATAGCGGTGTGCACGGCTT
Organism: Oncorhynchus nerka; assembly: GCF_034236695.1. Taxonomy (NCBI): domain Eukaryota; kingdom Metazoa; phylum Chordata; class Actinopteri; order Salmoniformes; family Salmonidae; genus Oncorhynchus; species Oncorhynchus nerka. The sequence continues at coordinate 82,303 of NW_027039840.1, read as the reverse complement.
GGCACCTGGTGAGGGCTTCGCCTGTAGATAGCGGTGTGCACGGCTTGGCACCTGGTGAGGGCTTAGCCTGTAGATAGCGGTGTGAGGGCACGGCTTGGCACCTGGTGAGGGCTTCGCCTGTAGATAGCGGTGTGCACGGCTTGGCACCTGGTGAGGGCTTCTCCTGTAGATAGCGGTGTGCACGGCTTGGCACCTGGTGAGGGCTTCGCCTGTAGATAGCGGTGTGCACGGCTTGGCACCTGGTGAGGGCTTCGCCTGTAGATAGCGGTGTGCACGGCTTGGCACCTGGTGAGGGCTTCGCCTGTAGATAGCGGTGTGCACGGCTTGGCACCTGGTGAGGGCTTCCTGTAGATAGCGGTGTGCACGGCTTGGCACCTGGTGAGGGCTTCGCCTGTAGATAGCGGTGTGCACGGCTTGGCACCTGGTGAGGGCTTCGCCTGTAGATAGCGGTGTGCACGGCTTGGCACCTGGTGAGGGCTTCGCCTGTAGATAGCGGTGTGCACGGCTTGGCACCTGGTGAGGGCTTCGCCTGTAGATAGCGGTGTGCACGGCTTGGCACCTGGTGAGGGCTTCGCCTGTAGATAGCGGTGTGCACGGCTTGGCACCTGGTGAGGGCTTCGCCTGTAGATAGCGGTGTGCACGGCTTGGCACCTGGTGAGGGCTTCGCCTGTAGATAGCGGTGTGCACGGCTTGGCACCTGGTGAGGGCTTCGCCTGTAGATAGCGGTGTGCACGGCTTGGCACCTGGTGAGGGCTTCGCCTGTAGATAGCGGTGTGCACGGCTTGGCACCTGGTGAGGGCTTCGCCTGTAGATAGCGGTGTGCACGGCTTGGCACCTGGTGAGGGCTTCGCCTGTAGATAGCGGTGTGCACGGCTTGGCACCTGGTGAGGGCTTCGCCTGTAGATAGCGGTGTGCACGGCTTGGCACCTGGTGAGGGCTTCGCCTGTAGATAGCGGTGTGCACGGCACCTGGTGAGGGCACCTGGTGAGGGCTTCTCCTGTAGATAGCGGTGTGCACGGCTTGGCACCTGGTGAGGGCTTCGCCTGTAGATAGCGGTGTGCACGGCTTGGCACCTGGTGAGGGCTTCGCCTGTAGATAGCGGTGTGCACGGCTTGGCACCTGGTGAGGGCTTCGCCTGTAGATAGCGGTGTGCACGGCTTGGCACCTGGTGAGGGCTTCGCCTGTAGATAGCGGTGTGCACGGCTTGGCACCTGGTGAGGGCTTCGCCTGTAGATAGCGGTGTGCACGGCTTGGCACCTGGTGAGGGCTTCGCCTGTAGATAGCGGTGTGCACGGCTTGGCACCTGGTGAGGGCTTCGCCTGTAGATAGCGGTGTGCACGGCTTGGCACCTGGTGAGGGCTTCGCCTGTAGATAGCGGTGTGCACGGCTTGGCACCTGGTGAGGGCTTCGCCTGTAGATAGCGGTGTGCACGGCACACCTGGTGAGGGCTTCGCCTGTAGATAGCGGTGTGCACGGCTTGGCACCTGGTGAGGGCTTCGCCTGTAGATAGCTTGGCACCTGGTGCACGGCTTGGCACCTGGTGAGGGCTTCGCCTGTAGATAGCGGTGTGCACGGCTTGGCACCTGGTGAGGGCTTCGCCTGTAGATAGCGGTGTGCACGGCTTGGCACCTGGTGAGGGCTTCGCCTGTAGATAGCGGTGTGCACGGCTTGGCACCTGGTGAGGGCTTCGCCTGTAGATAGCGGTGTGCACGGCTTGGCACCTGGTGAGGGCTTCGCCTGTAGATAGCGGTGTGCACGGCACCTGGTGGCACCTGGTGAGGGCACCTGGTCGCCTGTAGATAGCGGTGTGCACGGCTTGGCACCTGGTGAGGGCTTCTCCTGTAGATAGCGGTGTGCACGGCTTGGCACCTGGTGAGGGCTTCGCCTGTAGATAGCGGTGTGCACGGCTTGGCACCTGGTGAGGGCTTCGCCTGTAGATAGCGGTGTGCACGGCTTGGCACCTGGTGAGGGCGCGGCGCCTGGTGAGATAGCCTGTAGATAGCGGTGTGCACGGCTTGGCACCTGGTGAGGGCTTCTCCTGTAGATAGCGGTGTGCACGGCTTGGCACCTGGTGAGGGCTTCGCCTGTAGATAGCGGTGTGCACGGCTTGGCACCTGGTGAGGGCTTCGCCTGTAGATAGCGGTGTGCACGGCTTGGCACCTGGTGAGGGCTTCGCCTGTAGATAGCGGCACCTGTGCACGGCTTGGCACCTGGTGAGGGCTTCGCCTGTAGATAGCGGTGTGCACGGCTTGGCACCTGTGAGGGCTTCGCCTGTAGATAGCGGTGTGCACGGCTTGGCACCTGGTGAGGGCTTCGCCTGTAGATAGCGTGTGCACGGCTTGGCACCTGGTGAGGGCTTCGCCTGTAGATAGCGGTGTGCACGGCTTGGCACCTGGTGAGGGCTTCGCCTGTAGATAGCGGTGTGCACGGCTTGGCACCTGGTGAGGGCTTCGCCTGTAGATAGCGGTGTGCACGGCTTGGCACCTGGTGAGGGCTTCGCCTGTAGATAGCGGTGTGCACGGCTTGGCACCTGGTGAGGGCTTCGCCTGTAGATAGCGGTGTGCACGGCTTGGCACCTGGTGAGGGCTTCGCCTGTAGATAGCGGTGTGCACTTGGCACCTGGTGAGGGGCCTGTAGATAGCACCTGGCACCTGGTGAGGGCTTCGCCTGTAGATAGCGGTGTGCACGGCTTGGCACCTGGTGAGGGCTTCGCCTGTAGATAGCGGTGTGCACGGCTTGGCACCTGGTGAGGGCTTCGCCTGTAGATAGCGGTGTGCACGGCTTGGCACCTGGTGAGGGCTTCGCCTGTAGATAGCGGTGTGCACGGCTTGGCACCTGGTGAGGGCTTCGCCTGTAGATAGCGGTGTGCACGGCTTGGCACCTGGTGAGGGCTTCGCCTGTAGATAGCGGTGTGCACGGCTTGGCACCTGGTGAGGGCTTCGCCTGTAGATAGCGGTGTGCACGGCTTGGCGGCACCTGGTGTGAGGCTTCGCCTGTAGATAGCGGTGTGCACGGCTTGGCACCACCTGGTGAGGGCTTCGCCTGTAGATAGCGGTGTGCACGGCTTGGCACGGCTTGGCACCTGGTGAGGGCTTCGCCTGTAGATAGCGGTGTGCACGGCTTGGCACCTGGTGAGGGCTTCGCCTGTAGATAGCGGTGTGCACGGCTTGGCACCTGGTGAGGGCTTGGCCTGTGAGATAGCGGTGCGGTGTGCACGGCTTGGCACCTGGTGAGGGCTTCGCCTGTAGATAGCGGTGTGCACGGCTTGGCACCTGGTGAGGGCACCTAGCGGGTGAGCTTGGCACCTGGTGAGGGCCTGCCTGTAGATAGCGGTGTGCACGGCTTGGCACCTGGTGAGGGCTTCGCCTAGATAGCGGTGTGACGGCTTGGCACCTGGTGAGGGGCCTGTAGATAGCGGTGTGCACGGCTTGGCACCTGGTGAGGGGCCTGTAGATAGCGGTGTGCACGGCTTGGCACCTGGTGAGGGCTTCGCCTGTAGATAGCGGTGTGCACGGCTTGGCACCTGGCGAGGGCTTCGCCTGTAGATAGCGGTGTGCACGGCTTGGCACCTGGTGAGGGCTTCGCCTGTAGATAGCGGTGTGCACGGCTTGGCACCTGGTGAGGGCTTCGCCTGTAGATAGCGGTGTGCACGGCTTGGCACCTGGTGAGGGCTTCGCCTGTAGATAGCGGTGTGAGGGCTTCACGGCTTGGCACCTGGTGAGGGCTTCGCCTGTAGATAGCGGTGTGCACGGCTTGGCACCTGGTGAGGGCTTCGCCTGTAGATAGCGGTGTGCACGGCTTGGCACCTGGTGAGGGCTTCGCCTGTAGATAGCGGTGTGCACGGCTTGGCACCTGGTGAGGGCTTCGCCTGTAGATAGCTTGGCACCTGGCACGGTGGCTTGGCACCTGGTGAGGGCTTCGCCTGTAGATAGCGGTGTGCACGGCTTGGCACCTGGTGAGGGCTTCGCCTGTAGATAGCGGTGTGCACGGCTTGGCACCTGGTGAGGGCTTCGCCTGTAGATAGCGGTGTGCACGGCTTGGCACCTGGTGAGGGCTTCGCCTGTAGATAGCGGTGTGCACGGCTTGGCACCTGGTGAGGGCTTCGCCTGTAGATAGCGGTGTGCACGGCTTGGCACCTGGTGAGGGCTTCGCCTGTAGATAGCGGTGTGCACGGCTTGGCACCTGGTGAGGGCTTCGCCTGTAGATAGCGGTGTGCACGGCTTGGCACCTGGTGAGGGCTTCGCCTGTAGATAGCGGTGTGCACGGCTTGGCACCTGGTGAGATAGTGTGCACGGCTTGGCTGGTGAGGGCTTCGCCTGTAGATAGCGGTGTGCACGGCTTGGCACCTGGTGAGGGCTTCGCCTGTAGATAGCGGTGTGCACGGCTTGGCACCTGGTGAGGGCTTCGCCTGTAGATAGCGGTGTGCACGGCTTGGCACCTGGTGAGGGCTTCGCCTGTAGATAGCGGTGTGCACGGCTTGGCACCTGGCGAGGGCTTCGCCTGTAGATAGCGGTGTGCACGGCTTGGCACCTGGTGAGGGCTTCGCCTGTAGATAGCGGTGTGCACGGCTTGGCACCTGGTGAGGGCTTCGCCTGTAGATAGCGGTGTGCACGGCTTGGCACCTGGTGAGGGCTTCGCCTGTAGATAGCGGTGTGCACGGCTTGGCACCTGGTGAGGGCTTCTCCTGGGCGGTGTGCACGGCTTGGCACCTGGTGAGATCGCCTGTAGATAGCGGTGTGCACGGCTTGGCACCTGGTGAGGGCTTCGCCTGTAGATAGCGGTGTGCACGGCTTGGCACCTGGCGAGGGCTTCGCCTGTAGATAGCGGTGTGGACGGCTTGGCACCTGGTGAGGGCTTCGCCTGTAGATAGCGGTGTGCGCGGCTTGGCACCTGGTGAGGGCTTCGCCTGTAGATAGCGGTGTGCACGGCTTGGCTCCTGGTGAGGGCTTCACGGCTTGGCACCCTGTAGATAGCGGTGTGCACGGCTTGGCACCTGGTGAGGGCTTCGCCTGTAGATAGCGGTGTGCACGGCTTGGCACCTGGTGAGGGCTTCGCCTGTAGATAGCGGTGTGCACGGCTTGGCACCTGGTGAGGGCTTCGCCTGTAGATAGCGGTGTGCACGGCTTGGCACCTGGTGAGGGCTTCGCCTGTAGATAGCGGTGTGCACGGCTTGGCACCTGGTGAGGGCTTCGCCTGTAGATAGCGGTGTGCACGGCTTGGCACCTGGTGAGGGCTTCGCCTGTAGATAGCGGTGTGCACGGCACCTTGGCACCTGGTGAGGGCTTCGCCTGTAGATAGCGGTGTGCACGGCTTGGCACCTGGTGAGGGCTTCGCCTGTAGATAGCGGTGTGCACGGCTTGGCACCTGGTGAGGGCTTCGCCTGTAGATAGCGGTGTGCACGGCTTGGCACCTGGTGAGGGCTTCGCCTGTAGATAGCGGTGTGCACGGCTTGGCACCTGGTGAGGGCTTCGCCTGTAGATAGCGGTGTGCACGGCTTGGCACCTGGTGAGGGCTTCGCCTGTAGATAGCGGTGTGCACGGCTTGGCACCTGGTGAGGGCTTCGCCTGTAGATAGCGGTGTGCACGGCTTGGCACCTGGTGAGGGCTTCGCCTGTAGATAGCGGTGTGCACGGCTTGGCACCTGGTGAGGGCTTCGCCTGTAGATAGCGGTGTGCACGGCTTGGCACCTGGTGAGGGCTTCGCCTGTAGATAGCGGTGTGCACGGCTTGGCACCTGGTGAGGGCTTCGCCTGTAGATAGCGGTGTGCACGGCTTGGCACCTGGTGAGGGCTTCGCCTGTAGATAGCGGTGTGACGGCTTGGCACCTGGTGAGGGCTTCGCCTGTAGATAGCGGTGTGCGCGGCTTGGCACCTGGTGAGGGCTTCGCCTGTAGATAGCGGTGTGCACGGCTTGGCACCTGGTGAGGGCTTCGCCTGTAGATAGCGGTGTGCACGGCTTGGCACCTGGTGAGGCTTCGCCTGTAGATAGCGGTGTGCACGGCTTGGCACCTGGTGAGGGCTTCGCCTGTAGATAGCGGTGTGCACGGCTTGGCACCTGGTGAGGGCTTCGCCTGTAGATAGCGGTGTGCACGGCTTGGCACCTGGTGAGGGCTTCGCCTGTAGATAGCGGTGTGCACGGCTTGGCACCTGGTGAGGGCTTCGCCTGTAGATAGCGGTGTGCACGGCTTGGCACCTGGTGAGGGCTTCGCCTGTAGATAGCGGTGTGCACGGCTTGGCACCTGGTGAGGGCTTCGCCTGTAGATAGCGGTGTGCACGGCTTGGCACCTGGTGAGGGCTTCGCCTGTAGATAGCGGTGTGCACGGCTTGGCACCTGGTGAGGGCTTCGCCTGTAGATAGCGGTGTGCACGGCTTGGCACCTGGTGAGGGCTTCGCCTGTAGATAGCGGTGTGCACGGCTTGGCACCTGGTGAGGGCTTCGCCTGTAGATAGCGGTGTGCACCACGGCTTGGCACCTGGTGAGGGCTTCGCCTGTAGATAGCGGTGTGCACGGCTTGGCACCTGGTGAGGGCTTCGCCTGTAGATAGCGGTGTGCACGGCTTGGCACCTGGTGAGGGCTTCGCCTGTAGATAGCGGTGTGCACGGCTTGGCACCTGGTGAGGGCTTCGCCTGTAGATAGCGGTGTGCACGGCTTGGCACCTGGTGAGGGCTTCGCCTGTAGATAGCGGTGTGCACGGCTTGGCACCTGGTGAGGGCTTCGCCTGTAGAGATAGCTGAGTGAGGGCTTCGCCTGTGTGCACGGCTTGGCACCTGGTGAGGGCTTCGCCTGTAGATAGCGGTGTGCACGGCTTGGCACCTGGTGAGGGCTTCGCCTGTAGATAGCGGTGTGCACGGCTTGGCACCTGGTGAGGGCTTCGCCTGTAGATAGCGGTGTGCACGGCTTGGCACCTGGTGAGGGCTTCGCCTGTAGATAGCGGTGTGCACGGCTTGGCACCTGGTGAGGCTTCGCCTGTAGATAGCGGTGTGCACGGCTTGGCACCTGGTGAGGGCTTCGCCTGTAGATAGCGGTGTGCACGGCTTGGCACCTGGTGAGGGCTTCGCCTGTAGATAGCGGTGTGCACGGCTTGGCACCTGGTGAGGGCTTCGCCTGTAGATAGCGGTGTGCACGGCTTGGCACCTGGTGAGGGCTTCGCCTGTAGATAGCGGTGTAAAACGGCTTGGCACCTGGTGAGGGCTTCGCCTGTAGATAGCGGTGTGCACGGCTTGGCACCTGGTGAGGGCTTCGCCTGTAGATAGCGGTGTGCACGGCTTGGCACCTGGTGAGGGCTTCGCCTGTAGATAGCGGTGTGCACGGCTTGGCACCTGGTGAGGGCTTCGCCTGTAGATAGCGGTGTGCACGGCTTGGCACCTGGTGAGGGCTTCTCCTGTAGATAGCGGTGTGCACGGCTTGGCACCTGGTGAGGGCTTCGCCTGTAGATAGCGGTGTGCACGGCTTGGCACCTGGTGAGGGCTTCGCCTGTAGATAGCGGTGTGCACGGCTTGGCACCTGGTGAGGGCTTCGCCTGTAGATAGCGGTGTGCACGGCTTGGCACCTGGTGAGGGCTTCTCCTGTAGATAGCGGTGTGCACGGCTTGGCACCTGGTGAGGGCTTCGCCTGTAGATAGCGGTGTGCACGGCTTGGCACCTGGTGAGGGCTTCGCCTGTAGATAGCGGTGTGCACGGCTTGGCACCTGGCGAGGGCTTCGCCTGTAGATAGCGGTGTGGACGGCTTGGCACCTGGTGAGGGCTTCGCCTGTAGATAGCGGTGTGCGCGGCTTGGCACCTGGTGAGGGCTTCGCCTGTAGATAGCGGTGTGCGCGGCTTGGCTCCTGGTGAGGGCTTCACGGCTTGGCACCTGGTGAGGCCTTCTCCTGTAGATAGCGGTGTGCACGGCTTGGCACCTGGTGAGGGCTTCGCCTGTAGATAGCGGTGTGCACGGCTTGGCACCTGGTGAGGGCTTCGCCTGTAGATAGCGGTGTGCACGGCTTGGCACCTGGTGAGGGCTTCGCCTGTAGATAGCGGTGTGCACGGCTTGGCACCTGGTGAGGGCTTCGCCTGTAGATAGCGGTGTGCACGGCTTGGCACCTGGTGAGGGCTTCGCCTGTAGATAGCGGTGTGCACGGCTTGGCACCTGGTGAGGGCTTCGCCTGTAGATAGCGGTGTGCACGTCTTGGCACCTGGTGAGGGCTTCGCCTGTAGATAGCGGTGTGCACGTCTTGGCACCTGGTGAGGGCTTCGCCTGTAGATAGCGGTGTGCACGGCTTGGCACCTGGTGAGGGCTTCGCCTGTAGATAGCGGTGTGCACGGCTTGGCACCTGGTGAGGGCTTCGCCTGTAGATAGCGGTGTGCACGGCTTGGCACCTGGTGAGGGCTTCGCCTGTAGATAGCGGTGTGCACGGGCACCTGGTGAGGGCACCTGGTGAGGGCTTCGCCTGTAGATAGCGGTGTGCACGGCTTGGCACCTGGTGAGGGCTTCGCCTGTAGATAGCGGTGTGCACGGCTTGGCACCTGGTGAGGGCGTCGCCTGTAGATAGCGGTGTGCACGGTCAATTACGAGGGGTGTTGCCCAGTAGCTTGGGAATGAGCTTGGACAAGAACTCTGTGGGGTTCCCTTGCTCTTCGTCCTCCAAAATCCCCACGAGTTTGAAGTTCAGCCTGAGACTCCTGCCTTCTAAATTGAGAACCTTGGCTTGGAGCTCCTCATTCTTCTTTTTAAGCTTTGCGCAAGTGGTTTCCAGGCCTCTGATCCGGGTGTCATGATCAGACAGAGCCTCATCGGCTGTGTCCACGCGGACCCTCAGTTCGGCCTGTGCTGTCTTGAGAGATTCAAAACTTTGCTTCAGCCTGTCAAAACGATCGTCGAAAGTTTTTATTATACCCTCTTTCATTTGTTGACACGTGGCCGGGGTAGAATCTTGTTACTGGTTATCTGGAGAGTTGTCGCCATCAGTACTCAAAATGGCGCTAGCTGCTGCTTGTTGGGCCTTTGTCAACTTTGCATTAGATGTCCTGTTGTTTTCGTCGACCATATTTCACATTTTACGCTGCTAGTTAGTGCCTGGGGAATATACTAAACAACGTGTAAATATTGTTTTGGGCAAACTGGAAATAAAACGTTTAAAAAATTACGATTTCAAAATTCACAATAAGGAGATCTGAGGCAACGCTTCTACTCCATCTCCACTAGCACCCCGTCCAGTCAGCCTTTTCGTACAAGATGTGCAGTAGCGCCCACACCTTCCTCTGACACCGCCTGGTATAGAGGTCCAGGATGGCAGGAAGCTTGGCCCCGGTGATGTACAGGGCCGTACGCACTACCCTCTGTAGTGTCTTGCGGTTGGAGGCCGAGCCAGTGGCCGTACCGGGCAATGATGCAACCCGTCAGGATACTCTCGATGATGCAGCTGTAAAAACCTTTTGAGGATCTGAGGACCTTTTCAGTCTCCTGAGGGGGAATAGGTTTTGTCGTGCCCTCATCACGACTGTCTCTGTGTGCTTGGACCATGTTAGTTTGTTGGTGATGTGGATACCAAGGAACTTGAATCTCTCAACTTGCTCCACTACAGTCCCGTCGGTGAGAATGGGGGTGTGCTCGGTCCTCCTTCTCCTGTAGTCCACAATCATCTCCTTTGTCTTGATCACGTTGAGGGAGAGGTTGTTGTCCTGGCACCACACGGTCAGGTCTCTGACCTCCTCCCTATAGGCTGTTTCATCGTTGTCGGTGATCAGGCCAACCACTGTTGTGTCATCGGCAATCTTAATGGTGGTGTTGGAGTCGTGCCTGGCCTTGCAGTCATAAGTGAACAGGGAGTACAGAAGGGGACTGAACACGCACCCCTGAGGGGCCCCGTGTTGAGGATCAGCATGACGAATGTGTTGTTACCTACCCTTACCACCTGGGTGCGGCCCGTCATGATGTCCAGGATCCAGTTGCAGAGGGAGGTGTTTAGTCCCGGAGTCCTTAGCTTAGTGATGAGCTTGGAGGGCACTATGGTGTTGAATGCTGAGCTGTAGTCAATGAATAGCATTCTCATATAGGTGTTCCTTTTGTCGAGGTGGGAAAGGGCAGTGTGGAGTGCAATAGAGATTGGGTCATCTGTGGATCTGTTGGGGCGGTATGCAAATTGGAGTGGATCTAGGGTTTCTGGGATAATGGTGTTGTGAGCTATGACCAGCCTTTCAAAGCATTTCATGGCTACAGATGTGAGTTCTACAGGTCGGTAGTCATTTTGGCAGGTTACCTTAGTGTTCTTGGTACAGGGTGTTACGCACGCCTCTAAGAAGAGGGAACGCAACACCCTGCTACAACTCAACTCCCCGTGAAGTGAAAGAGGTCTGGGACTGTATGTGTCAGTAAGGATGACAAAGGCAGAGAGAGTGGTACCGTTTACAAGGAATTTATTCCGTCACAAGGTAATATGGGGAAAAGGGGCTGGACGGAACCAGAGTAAAGAAAGTAAATATCAAAGCCCCTCTCCTACCTTACCTGCCTACCCACTACTTACCCTCTCCTATCTTACCTGCCTACCCACTACTTACCTAACCTCTCCTACCTTACCTGCCTAACCACTACTTATCCTCTCCTACCTTACCTGCCTAACCACTACTTACCCTCTCCTATCTTACCTGCCTAACCACTACTTACCCTCTCCTATCTTACCTGCCTACCCACTACTTACCCTCTCCTATCTTACCTGCCTAACCACTACTTACCCTCTCCTATCTTACCTGCCTACCCAATACTTACCTAACCTACCTTACCTGCCTACCCACTACTTACCTAACCTCTCCTACCTTACCTGCCTAACCACTACTTAGTTAACTAGCACCACCTGGTGCACTAACCAAAATACAGGGGGTGGTCCGCCCAGGTCTTACCTAGTGTGTCTAGACAGTGAATATGCTACGGGTATATGTATGCCCGCGGGCCTCTTGCCTAAGCACTCCCTAGGTCCCTTCCCCCCTGGGAACAAATGAAACACAATTATCCAAATGTAATTAAACCATTTCAAGAATCAGAATCTATAGGCACACACATACCTCAAATCAGAATCTATAGGCACACACATACCTCCAATCAGAATCTATAGGCACACACATACCTCCAATCAGAATCTATAGGCACACACATACCTCCAATCAGCGGCTACAAAAATACTTAACAAAACCCGTCTGAGCCACAACATCAAATCAGCTCTCTCTCAGCAACAACCAACATAATGACCCTCAGCCATCAGCCTCCTCTCTCAGCAACAACCACAGAACACAACCCTCTCTCTCAGCAACAACCAACATAATGACCCTCAGCCATCAGCCTCCTCTCTCAGCAACAACCACAGAACATAACCCTCTCTCTCAGCAACAACCAACATAATGACCCTCAGCCATCAGCCTCCTCTCTCAGCAACAACCACAGAACATAACCCTCTCTCTCAGCAACAACCAACATAATGACCCTCAGCCATCAGCCTCCTCTCTCAGCAACAACCACAGAACACAACCCTCTCTCTCAGCAACAACCAACATAATGACCCTCAGCCATCAGCCTCCTCTCTCAGCAACAACCACATAACACAACCCTCTCTCTCAGCAACAACCAACATAATGACCCTCAGCCATCAGCCTCCTCTCTCAGCAACAACCACAGAACATAACCCTCTCTCTCAGCAACAACCACATAACACAACCCTCTCTGTTAGCAACAACCACAGAACATAACCATCTGTTAGCAACAACCACAGAACATAACCATCTCTGTTAGCAACAACCAACATAATGACCCTCAGCCATCAGCCTCCTCTCTCAGCAACAACCACAGAACATAACCCTCTCTCTCAGCAACAACCACAGAACATAACCCTCTCTCTCAGCAACAACCACAGAACACAACCCTCTCTCTCAGCAACAACCACAGAACACAACCCTCTCTCTCAGCAACAACCACATAACACAACCCTCTCTCTCAGCAACAACCACAGAACATAACCCTCTCGCTCAGCAACAACCACAGAACACAACCCTCTCTCTCAGCAACAACCACAGAACATAACCCTCTCTCTGAGCAACAACCACATAACCCTCTCTCTCAGCAACAACCACAGAACATAACCCTCTCTCTCAGCAACAACCACATAACACAACCCTCTCTCTCAGCAACAACCACAGAACATAACCCTCTCTCTCAGCAACAACCACATAACATAACCCTCTCTCTCAGCAACAACCACAGAACATAACCCTCTCTCTCAGCAACAACCACAGAACATAACCATCTCTGTTAGCAACAACCAACATAATGACCCTCAGCCATCAGCCTCCTCTCTCAGCAACAACCACAGAACATAACCCTCTCTGTTAGCAACAACCAACATAATGACCCTCAGCCATCAGCCTCCTCTCTCAGCAATGATCTTTTTCTCAGCAATGATCTTTTTCTCAGCAATGACCTCCCAGCAATGAAATCTCTTCTGAACAGAACACTGGCTTTTATATAGCTTCAGAAGGCATTGGTAATTGGAGACAGCTGTAACTTGACGAGGGGCGGGGTCAGCTCCAATTAGCCATGGAGTCAACTAATCAGCTGCTTAGGGGGAATTCAGGAAGCCATCTCCTGAAATACATACATGCAAATGCACAAACTACAACACAGAAACTGGGGAACGTAACACAGGGACTATGGTGGTCTGCTTAAAACATGGTGGTAATGTCAGTGAAGATACTTGCCAGTTGGTCAGTGCTCGGAGTACACGTCCTGGTAATCCATCATGGGAGCCATAGTGGTGCTATGTTTAGGTCTGAAGCATCATGGGAGCCATAGTGGTGCTATGTTTAGGTCTGAAGCATCATGGGAGCCATAGTGGTGCTATGTTTAGGTCTGAAGCATCATAGTGGTGCTATGTTTAGGTCTGAAGCATCATAGTGGTGTTATGTTTAGGTCTGAAGCATCATGGGAGCCATAGTGGTGCTATGTTTAGGTCTGAAGCATCATGGGAGCCATAGTGGTGCTATGTTTAGGTCTGAAGCATCATAGTGGTGCTATGTTTAGGTCTGAAGCATCATAGTGGTGTTATGTTTAGGTCTGAAGCATCATGGGAGCCATAGTGGTGCTATGTTTAGGTCTGAAGCATCATGGGAGCCATAGTGGTGCTATGTTTAGGTCTGAAGCATCATAGTGGTGCTATGTTTAGGTCTGAAGCATCATAGTGGTGTTATGTTTAGGTCTGAAGCATCATGGGAGCCATAGTGGTGCTATGTTTAGGTCTGAAGCATCATGGGAGCCATAGTGGTGCTATGTTTAGGTCTGAAGCATCATGGGAGCCATAGTGGTGCTATGTTTAGGTCTGAAGCATCATAGTGGTGTTATGTTTAGGTCTGAAGCATCATAGTGGTGCTATGTTTAGGTCTGAAGCATCATAGTGGTGCTATGTTTAGGTCTGAAGCATCATGGGAGCCATAGTGGTGCTATGTTTAGGTCTGAAGCATCATAGTGGTGCTATGTTTAGGTCTGAAGCATCATGGGAGCCATAGTGGTGCTATGTTTAGGTCTGAAGCATCATAGTGGTGCTATGTTTAGGTCTGAAGCATCATGGGAGCCATAGTGGTGCTATGTTTAGGTCTGAAGCATCATGGGAGCCATAGTGGTGCTATGTTTAGGTCTGAAGCATCATAGTGGTGCTATGTTTAGGTCTGAAGCATCATGGGAGCCATAGTGGTGCTATGTTTAGGTCTGAAGCATCATGGGAGCCATAGTGGTGCTATGTTTAGGTCTGAAGCATCATGGGAGCCATAGTGGTGCTATGTTTAGGTCTGAAGCATCATAGTGGTGCTATGTTTAGGTCTGAAGCATCATAGTGGTGCTATGTTTAGGTCTGAAGCATCATAGGAGCCATAGTGGTGCTATGTTTAGGTCTGAAGCATCATAGGAGCCATAGTGGTGCTATGTTTAGGTCTGAAGCATCATAGGAGCCATAGTGGTGCTATGTTTAGGTCTGAAGCATCATAGTGGTGTTATGTTTAGGTCTGAAGCATCATGGGAGCCATAGTGGTGCTATGTTTAGGTCTGAAGCATCATGGGAGCCATAGTGGTGCTATGTTTAGGTCTGAAGCATCATAGTGGTGCTATGTTTAGGTCTGAAGCATCATGGGAGCCATAGTGGTGCTATGTTTAGGTCTGAAGCATCATGGGAGCCATAGTGGTGCTATGTTTAGGTCTGAAGCATCATGGGAGCCATAGTGGTGCTATGTTTAGGTCTGAAGCATCATAGTGGTGCTATGTTTAGGTCTGAAGCATCATAGTGGTGCTATGTTTAGGTCTGAAGCATCATAGGAGCCATAGTGGTGCTATGTTTAGGTCTGAAGCATCATAGGAGCCATAGTGGTGCTATGTTTAGGTCTGAAGCATCATAGGAGCCATAGTGGTGCTATGTTTAGGTCTGAAGCATCATAGTGGTGTTATGTTTAGGTCTGAAGCATCATGGGAGCCATAGTGGTGCTATGTTTAGGTCTGAAGCATCATGGGAGCCATAGTGGTGCTATGTTTAGGTCTGAAGCATCATAGTGGTGTTATGTTTAGGTCTGAAGCATCATAGTGGTGCTATGTTTAGGTCTGAATCCAGATTGATTAACATTAAGCACACCATTTACAGTTAGAAAATAACTGTAAATAAAGAGTCCAGGAGATGGACCATGGATTAGTTTGGTTTTCTGGGTCGCTTGAAAGAGGCATGTTTATCTGTCAGAAATGGACAAATGGATGATAAGATTTAAAGTGCCAAAACAGGGCCTGGTATGCAGCTAGTAGAAAAATAATATAGATCATGAAGGAATGCCTGGGGCAATAATTTTTTTAACATGTCTTTTCACATTTATGCCAGGGTCAGAGTTTTTCAATTTGGTATCTCTAATACAAGCAATAGGCCAGTGGTCTCTGATATAATCAGCAAAAACACTACTAGCCAAATACTTATGGGGACGTCAGTATAACGTCAATCAACGAGGAGTTTGCTCGTTTAATTAAAAAAAAAAATTTTTTACGTTGATTCCTATTGGATTTCATTATCAGCTGAGTCAAGTTCAACTCAAAACAGATATTCTTACGTTGATGTGAGGCTTGTGGGAGCCAATCAAAATGTAGATCTAACACAACTAGATCAGATACCAGAAATGGATGTAATAATCAGAAATATTACCGACAGCATTTGCTGATTGGCGTGTAGGATATTTGGCGCCCGTACAGTTAGGCCTTAAAGCTTAGGCCAGATATAGCATAATATAATAAAGAAAAAACTAAATGGAGCCTATAGATATATCAGATAGATAGATAGAGATATCATAGATATATCAGATAGATAGATAGATATATCATAGATATATCAGATAGATAGAGATATCATAGATATATCAGATAGATAGAGATATCATAGATATATCAGATAGATAGATAGATATATCATAGATATATCAGATAGATAGAGATATCATAGATATATCAGATAGATAGATAGAGATATCATAGATATATCAGATAGATAGAGATATCATAGATATATCAGATAGATAGAGATATCATAGATATATCAGATAGATAGATAGAGATATCATAGATATATCAGATAGATAGAGATATCATAGATATATCAGATAGATAGAGATATCATAGATATATCAGATAGATAGATAGATAGAGATATCATAGATATATCAGATAGATAGAGATATCATAGATATATCAGATAGATAGATAGATAGAGATATCATAGATATATCAGATAGATAGATAGAGATATCATAGATATATCAGATAGATAGAGATATCATAGATATATCAGATAGATAGAGATATCATAGATATATCAGATAGATAGATAGATAGAGATATCATAGATATATCAGATAGATAGAGATATCATAGATATATCAGATAGATAGATAGAGATATCATAGATATATCAGATAGATAGAGATATCATAGATATATCAGATAGATAGAGATATCATAGATATATCAGATAGATAGAGATATCATAGATATATCAGATAGATAGATAGAGATATCATAGATATATCAGATAGATAGAGATATCATAGATATATCAGATAGATAGAGATATCATAGATATATCAGATAGATAGATAGAGATATCATAGATATATCAGATAGATAGAGATATCATAGATATATCAGATAGATAGAGATATCATAGATATATCAGATAGATAGAGATATCATAGATATATCAGATAGATAGAGATATCATAGATATATCAGATAGATAGATAGAGATATCATAGATATATCAGATAGATAGAGATATCATAGATATATCAGATAGATAGAGATATCATAGATATATCAGATAGATAGAGATATCATAGATATATCAGATAGATAGAGATATCATAGATATATCAGATAGATAGAGATATCATAGATATATCAGATAGATAGATAGAGATATCATAGATATATCAGATAGATAGAGATATCATAGATATATCAGATAGATAGAGATATCATAGATATATCAGATAGATAGATAGAGATATCATAGATATATCAGATAGATAGATAGATAGAGATATCATAGATATATCAGATAGATAGATAGAGATATCATAGATATATCAGATAGATAGAGATATCATAGATATATCAGATAGATAGATAGAGATATCATAGATATATCAGATAGATAGAGATATCATAGATATATCAGATAGATAGATAGATAGAGATATCATAGATATATCAGATAGATAGATAGAGATATCATAGATATATCAGATAGATAGATAGAGATATCATAGATATATCAGATAGATAGAGATATCATAGATATATCAGATAGATAGAGATATCATAGATATATCAGATAGATAGATAGAGATATCATAGATATATCAGATAGATAGATAGATAGAGATATCATAGATATATCAGATAGATAGATAGAGATATCATAGATATATCAGATAGATAGATAGAGATATCATAGATATATCAGATAGATAGAGATATCATAGATATATCAGATAGATAGAGATATCATAGATATATCAGATAGATAGATAGAGATATCATAGATATATCAGATAGATAGATAGAGATATCATAGATATATCAGATAGATAGAGATATCATAGATATATCAGATAGATAGATAGAGATATCATAGATATATCAGATAGATAGAGATATCATAGATATATCAGATAGATAGAGATATCATAGATATATCAGATAGATAGATAGAGATATCATAGATATATCAGATAGATAGATAGATAGAGATATCATAGATATATCAGATAGATAGATAGAGATATCATAGATATATCAGATAGATAGATAGAGATATCATAGATATATCAGATAGATAGAGATATCATAGATATATCAGATAGATAGATAGAGATATCATAGATATATCAGATAGATAGAGATATCATAGATATATCAGATAGATAGATAGATAGAGATATCATAGATATATCAGATAGATAGATAGAGATATCATAGATATATCAGATAGATAGAGATATCATAGATATATCAGATAGATAGAGATATCATAGATATATCAGATAGATAGAGATATCATAGATATATCAGATAGATAGATAGAGATATCATAGATATATCAGATAGATAGATAGAGATATCATAGATATATCAGATAGATAGATAGAGATATCATAGATATATCAGATAGATAGATAGAGATATCATAGATATATCAGATAGATAGATAGAGATATCATAGATATATCAGATAGATAGATAGAGATATCATAGATATCAAATGCAGAAGAATGATACATTTCTTTCAGTTGAATGAATATGTATTTTTCCCCCCTTTATTCAACCCACCTGTCCTTATTCAACTCACCTGTCCTTATTCAACCTACCTGTCCTTATTCAAACTACCTGTCCTTATTCAACCCACCTGTCCTTATTCAACCCACCTGTCCTTATTCAACCCACCTGTCCTTATTCAACCTACCTGTCCTTATTCAACTCACCTGTCCTTATTCAACCCACCTGTCCTTATTCAACCCACCTGTCCTTATTCAACCTACCTGTCCTTATTCAACCTACCTGTCCTTATTCAACCCACCTGTCCTTATTCAACTCACCTGTCCTTATTCAACCCACCTGCCCTTATTCAACCCACCTGTCCTTATTCAACCCACCTGTCCTTATTCAACCCACCTGTCCTTATTCAACCCACCTGTCCTTATTCAACCTACCTGTCCTTATTCAACCTACCTGTCCTTATTCAACCCACCTGTCCTTATTCAACCCACCTGTCCTTATTCAACCCACCTGTCCTTATTCAACCCACCTGTCCTTATTCAAACTACCTGTCCTTATTCAACCCACCTGTCCTTATTCAACACACCTGTCCTTATTCAACCTACCCATCCTTATTCAACCCACCTGTCCTTATTCAACTCACCTGCCCTTATTCAACCCACCTGTCCTTATTCAAACTACCTGTCCTTATTCAACCTACCTGTCCTTATTCAACCTACCTGTCCTTATTCAACCCACCTGTCCTTATTCAACCTACCTGTCCTTATTCAACCACCTGTCCTTATTCAACTCACCTGTCCTTATTCAACCCACCCGTCCTTATTCAACCTACCTGTCCTTATTCAACCCACCTGTCCTTATTCAACTCACCTGTCCTTATTCAACCTACCCATCCTTATTCAACCCACCTGTCCTTATTCAACTCACCTGCCCTTATTCAACCTACCTGTCCTTATTCAACCTACCTGTCCTTATTCAACCCACCCGTCCTTATTCAACCCACCCGTCCTTATTCAACCCACCTGTCCTTATTCAACCCACCTGTCCTTATTCAACTCACCTGTCCTTATTCAACCCACCTCTCATGACCCTTAACCCGCCCGCCCTGCGGATATAACCGCTCATAGGGACTGGGGTTATGAGTTAACCTGCGCATCACTATATAACCACCCACGGGGACTGGGGTTATGAGTTAACCTGCGCATCACTATATAACCACCCACAGGGACCTGGGGTTAACCTGCGCATCACTATATAACCACCCACGGGGACTGGGGTTATGAGTTAACCTGAGCATCACTATATAACCACCCACGGGGACTGGGGTTATGAGTTAACCTGAGCATCACTATATAACCACCCACGGGGACTGGGGTTATGAGTTAACCTGCGCATCACTATATAACCGCTCACAGGGACTGGGGTTATGAGTTAACCTGCGCATCACTATATAACCACCCACGGGGACTGGGGTTATGAGTTAACCTGCGCATCACTATTAACCACCCACGGGGACTGGGGTTATGAGTTAACCTGCGCATCACTATATAACCACCCACGGGGACTGGGGTTATGAGTTAACCTGCGCATCACTATATAACCACCCACGGGGACTGGGGTTATGAGTTAACCTGCGCATCACTATATAACCACCCACGGGGACTGGGGTTATGAGTTAACCTGCGCATCACTATATAACCACCCACGGGGACTGGGGTTATGAGTTAACCTGCGCATCACTATATAACCACCCACGGGGACTGGGGTTAACCTGCGCATCACTATATACCACTGTAGCAGTAGGATACCAGCTGTATAACAGCAGAACTAGACAACCCTACCTGGGATTCAGCCTGCTATAACACCTGTTATAACATCTCTATGACAACTCTAGCCTGTCTATAGCAGGTGTACTACTATGCTAAAACTGTATAGACTGGAGTTTTTATTTTTTTTATAAAGGACTGCTCTTATTTCTTACCCAGAATGCCTCACATCTGATCCGTTCCTTATTCTTATTAGACCTGAGTCAAATACAAAATATTTTCAAATACTCAAAAGTATTTAAGCAGCACTGGATTTAGAATTGGCACCTTTGGGACTATTCTATTTGTTCCATTGTACCGGGGCCGAACTAAATCGGCTCATGAAGTATGTATTGGACCGAGATGTGATTGTTGCTGTCAGATGTGTTTTTTCTCCTTCTCAGTCATGTCAGGTCTTCTACCCCCTGGTCTGTGATGTCATGTTAGGTCTTCTACCCCCTGGTCTGTGATGTCATGTTAGGTCTTCTACCCCCTGGTCTGTGATGTCATGGTCTGTGATGTCATGTTAGGTCTTCTACCCCTGGTCTGTGATGTCATGTTAGGTCTTCTACCCCTGGTCTGTGATGTCATGTTAGGTCTTCTACCCCTGGTCTGTGATGTTGTTAGGTCTTCTACCCCCTGGTCTGTGATGTCATGTTAGGTCTTCTACCCCTGGTCTGTGATGTCCTGGTCTTCTCTGTCTGTGATGTCATGTTAGGTCTTCTACCCCTGGTCTGTGATGTCATGTTAGGTCTTCTACCCCTGGTCTGTGATGTCATGTCAGGTCTTCTACCCCCTGGTCTGTGATGTCATGTTAGGTCTTCTACCCCTGGTCTGTGATGTCATGTTAGGTCTTCTACCCCCTGGTCTGTGATGTTGTTAGGTCTTCTACCCCTGGTCTGTGATGTCATGTTAGGTCTTCTACCCCCTGGTCTGTGATGTCATGTTAGGTCTTCTACCCCTGGTCTGTGATGTCATGTTAGGTCTTCTACCCCCTGGTCTGTGATGTCACCCCCTGTTAGGTCTTCTACCCCTGGTCTGTGATGTCATGTTAGGTCTTCTACCCCTGGTCTGTGATGTCATGTTAGGTCTTCTACCCCCTGGTCTGTGATGTCATGTTAGGTCTTCTACCCCCTGGTCTGTGATGTCATGTTAGGTCTTCTACCCCTGGTCTGTGATGTTGTTAGGTCTTACCCCTGGTCTGTGATGTCATGTTAGGTCTTCTACCCCTGGTCTGTGATGTCATGTTAGGTCTTCTACCCCCTGGTCTGTGATGTCATGTTAGGTCTTCTACCCCCTGGTCTGTGATGTCATGTTAGGTCTTCTACCCCTGGTCTGTGATGTTGTTAGGTCTTCTACCCCTGGTCTGTGATGTTGTTAGGTCTTCTACCCCCTGGTCTGTGATGTTGTTAGGTCTTCTACCCCCTGGTCTGTGATGTTGTTAGGTCTTCTACCCCTGGTCTGTGATGTCATGTTAGGTCTTCTACCCCCTGGTCTGTGATGTTGTTAGGTCTTCTACCCCCTGGTCTGTGATGTCATGTTAGGTCTTCTACCCCCTGGTCTGTGATGTCATGTTAAGGTCTTCTACCCCCTGGTCTTTGATGTCATGTTAGGTCTTCTACCCCTGGTCTGTGATGTCATGTTAGGTCTTCTACCCCCTGGTCTGTGATGTCATGATAGGTCTTCTACCCCTGGTCTGTGATGTCATGTCAGGTCTTCTACCCCTGGTCTGTGATGTCATGTTAGGTCTTCTACCCCTGGTCTGTGATGTCATGTTAGGTCTTCTACCCCCTGGTCTGTGATGTTGTTAGGTCTTCTACCCCCTGGTCTGTGATGTTGTTAGGTCTTCTAGCCACTGGTCTGTGATGTCATGTTAGGTCTTCTACCCCCTGGTCTGTGATGTCATGTTAGGTCTTCTACCCCCTGGTCTGTGATGTCATGTCAGGTCTTCTACCCCCTGGTCTGTGATGTCATGTTAGGTCTTCTACCCCCTGGTCTGTGATGTTGTTAGGTCTTCTACCCCCTGGTCTGTGATGTCATGTTAGGTCTTCTACCCCCTGGTCTGTGATGTCATGTTAGGTCTTCTACCCCCTGGTCTGTGATGTTGTTAGGTCTTCTACCCCCTGGTCTGTGATGTTGTTAGGTCTTCTACCCCCTGGTCTGTGATGTCATGTTAGGTCTTCTACCCCCTGGTCTGTGATGTTGTTAGGTCTTCTACCCCCTGGTCTGTGATGTCATGTTAGGTCTTCTACCCCCTGGTCTGTGATGTCATGTTAGGTCTTCTACCCCCTGGTCTGTGATGTCATGTTAGGTCTTCTACCCCCTGGTCTGTGATGTCATGTTAGGTCTTCTACCCCCTGGTCTGTGATGTCATGTTAGGTCTTCTACCCCCTGGTCTGTGATGTCATGTTAGGTCTTCTACCCACTGGTCTGTGATGTTGTTAGGTCTTCTACCCCCTGGTCTGTGATGTCATGTTAGGTCTTCTACCCCCTGGTCTGTGATGTTGTTAGGTCTTCTACCCCCTGGTCTGTGATGTCATGTTAGGTCTTCTACCCCTGGTCTGTGATGTCATGTTAGGTCTTCTACCCCTGGTCTGTGATGTCATGTTAGGTCTTCTACCCCCTGGTCTGTGATGTTGTTAGGTCTTCTACCCCTGGTCTGTGATGTCATGTTAGGTCTTCTACCCCCTGGTCTGTGATGTCATGTTAGGTCTTCTACCCCCTGGTCTGTGATGTCATGTCAGGTCTTCTACCCCCTGGTCTGTGATGTCATGTTAGGTCTTCTACCCCTGGTCTGTGATGTTGTTAGGTCTTCTACCCCCTGGTCTGTGATGTCATGTTAGGTCTTCTACCCCTGGTCTGTGATGTCATGTTAGGTCTTCTACCCCCTGGTCTGTGATGTCATGTTAGGTCTTCTACCCCCTGGTCTGTGATGTCATGTTAGGTCTTCTACCCCTGGTCTGTGATGTTGTTAGGTCTTCTACCCCTGGTCTGTGATGTCATGTTAGGTCTTCTACCCCTGGTCTGTGATGTTGTTAGGTCTTCTACCCCCTGGTCTGTGATGTTGTTAGGTCTTCTACCCCTGGTCTGTGATGTTGTTAGGTCTTCTACCCCCTGGTCTGTGATGTCATGTTAGGTCTTCTACCCCTGGTCTGTGATGTTGTTAGGTCTTCTACCCCCTGGTCTGTGATGTCATGTTAGGTCTTCTACCCCCTGGTCTGTGATGTCATGTTAGGTCTTCTACCCCCTGGTCTGTGATGTCATGTTAGGTCTTCTACCCCCTGGTCTGTGATGTCATGTTAGGTCTTCTACCCCTGGTCTGTGATGTCATGTTAGGTCTTCTACCCACTGGTCTGTGATGTTGTTAGGTCTTCTACCCCCTGGTCTGTGATGTCATGTTAGGTCTTCTACCCCCTGGCCTGTGATGTTGTTAGGTCTTCTACCCCCTGGTCTGTGATGTTGTTAGGTCTTCTACCCCCTGGTCTGTGATGTCATGTTAGGTCTTCTACCCCCTGGTCTGTGATGTTGTTAGGTCTTCTACCCCCTGGTCTGTGATGTCATGTTAGGTCTTCTACCCCCTGGTCTGTGATGTCATGTTAGGTCTTCTACCCCCTGGTCTGTGATGTCATGTTAGGTCTTCTACCCCCTGGTCTGTGATGTCATGTTAGGTCTTCTACCCCCTGGTCTGTGATGTCATGATAGGTCTTCTACCCCCTGGTCTGTGATGTCATGTCAGGTCTTCTACCCCCTGGTCTGTGATGTCATGTTAGGTCTTCTACCCCCTGGTCTGTGATGTCATGTTAGGTCTTCTACCCCCTGGTCTGTGATGTTGTTAGGTCTTCTACCCCCTGGTCTGTGATGTTGTTAGGTCTTCTAGCCACTGGTCTGTGATGTCATGTTAGGTCTTCTACCCCCTGGTCTGTGATGTCATGTTAGGTCTTCTACCCCCTGGTCTGTGATGTCATGTCAGGTCTTCTACCCCCTGGTCTGTGATGTCATGTTAGGTCTTCTACCCCCTGGTCTGTGATGTTGTTAGGTCTTCTACCCCCTGGTCTGTGATGTCATGTTAGGTCTTCTACCCCCTGGTCTGTGATGTCATGTTAGGTCTTCTACCCCCTGGTCTGTGATGTTGTTAGGTCTTCTACCCCCTGGTCTGTGATGTTGTTAGGTCTTCTACCCCTGGTCTGTGATGTCATGTTAGGTCTTCTACCCCTGGTCTGTGATGTTGTTAGGTCTTCTACCCCCCTGGTCTGTGATGTCATGTTAGGTCTTCTACCCCTGGTCTGTGATGTCATGTTAGGTCTTCTACCCCTGGTCTGTGATGTCATGTTAGGTCTTCTACCCCCTGGTCTGTGATGTCATGTTAGGTCTTCTACCCCCTGGTCTGTGATGTCATGTTAGGTCTTCTACCCCTGGTCTGTGATGTCATGTTAGGTCTTCTACCCACTGGTCTGTGATGTTGTTAGGTCTTCTACCCCTGGTCTGTGATGTCATGTTAGGTCTTCTACCCCTGGTCTGTGATGTTGTTAGGTCTTCTACCCCCTGGTCTGTGATGTCATGTTAGGTCTTCTACCCCCTGGTCTGTGATGTCATGTTAGGTCTTCTACCCCCTGGTCTGTGATGTCATGTTAGGTCTTCTACCCCCTGGTCTGTGATGTTGTTAGGTCTTCTACCCCCTGGTCTGTGATGTCATGTTAGGTCTTCTACCCCCTGGTCTGTGATGTCATGTTAGGTCTTCTACCCCCTGGTCTGTGATGTCATGTCAGGTCTTCTACCCCCTGGTCTGTGATGTCATGTTAGGTCTTCTACCCCTGGTCTGTGATGTTGTTAGGTCTTCTACCCCTGGTCTGTGATGTCATGTTAGGTCTTCTACCCCTGGTCTGTGATGTCATGTTAGGTCTTCTACCCCCTGGTCTGTGATGTCATGTTAGGTCTTCTACCCCTGGTCTGTGATGTCATGTTAGGTCTTCTACCCCCTGGTCTGTGATGTTGTTAGGTCTTCTACCCCCTGGTCTGTGATGTCATGTTAGGTCTTCTACCCCCTGGTCTGTGATGTTGTTAGGTCTTCTACCCCCTGGTCTGTGATGTTGTTAGGTCTTCTACCCCCTGGTCTGTGATGTTGTTAGGTCTTCTACCCCCTGGTCTGTGATGTCATGTTAGGTCTTCTACCCCCTGGTCTGTGATGTTGTTAGGTCTTCTACCCCCTGGTCTGTGATGTCATGTTAGGTCTTCTACCCCCTGGTCTGTGATGTCATGTTAGGTCTTCTACCCCCTGGTCTGTGATGTCATGTTAGGTCTTCTACCCCCTGGTCTGTGATGTCATGTTAGGTCTTCTACCCCCTGGTCTGTGATGTCATGTTAGGTCTTCTACCCACTGGTCTGTGATGTTGTTAGGTCTTCTACCCCCTGGTCTGTGATGTCATGTTAGGTCTTCTACCCCCTGGCCTGTGATGTTGTTAGGTCTTCTACCCCTGGTCTGTGATGTTGTTAGGTCTTCTACCCCTGGTCTGTGATGTCATGTTAGGTCTTCTACCCCCTGGTCTGTGATGTTGTTAGGTCTTCTACCCCTGGTCTGTGATGTCATGTTAGGTCTTCTACCCCTGGTCTGTGATGTCATGTTAGGTCTTCTACCCCTGGTCTGTGATGTCATGTGAGGTCTTCTACCCCTGGTCTGTGATGTCATGTCAGGTCTTCTACCCCCTGGTCTGTGATGTCATGTTAGGTCTTCTACCCCTGGTCTGTGATGTCATGTTAGGTCTTCTACCCCCTGGTCTGTGATGTCATGTCAGGTCTTCTACCCCCTGGTCTGTGATGTCATGTTAGGTCTTCTACCCCTGGTCTGTGATGTCATGTTAGGTCTTCTACCCCTGGTCTGTGATGTTGTTAGGTCTTCTACCCCCTGGTCTGTGATGTCATGTTAGGTCTTCTACCCCCTGGTCTGTGATGTCATGTTAGGTCTTCTACCCCCTGGTCTGTGATGTCATGTCAGGTCTTCTACCCCCTGGTCTGTGATGTCATGTTAGGTCTTCTACCCCCTGGTCTGTGATGTTGTTAGGTCTTCTACCCCCTGGTCTGTGATGTCATGTTAGGTCTTCTACCCCCTGGTCTGTGATGTCATGTTAGGTCTTCTACCCCCTGGTCTGTGATGTTGTTAGGTCTTCTACCCACTGGTCTGTGATGTTGTTAGGTCTTCTACCCCCTGGTCTGTGATGTTGTTAGGTCTTCTACCCCCTGGTCTGTGATGTCATGTTAGGTCTTCTACCCCCTGGTCTGTGATGTTGTTAGGTCTTCTACCCCCTGGTCTGTGATGTCATGTTAGGTCTTCTACCCCCTGGTCTGTGATGTCATGTTAGGTATTCTACCCCCTGGTCTGTGATGTCATGTTAGGTCTTCTACCCCCTGGTCTGTGATGTCATGTTAGGTCTTCTACCCCCTGGTCTGTGATGTCATGTTAGGTCTTCTACCCACTGGTCTGTGATGTTGTTAGGTCTTCTACCCCCTGGTCTGTGATGTCATGTTAGGTCTTCTACCCCCTGGCCTGTGATGTTGTTAGGTCTTCTACCCCCTGGTCTGTGATGTTGTTAGGTCTTCTACCCCCTGGTCTGTGATGTCATGTTAGGTCTTCTACCCCCTGGTCTGTGATGTTGTTAGGTCTTCTACCCCCTGGTCTGTGATGTCATGTTAGGTCTTCTACCCCCTGGTCTGTGATGTCATGTTAGGTCTTCTACCCCCTGGTCTGTGATGTCATGTCAGGTCTTCTACCCCCTGGTCTGTGATGTCATGTCAGGTCTTCTACCCCCTGGTCTGTGATGTCATGTTAGGTCTTCTACCCCCTGGTCTGTGATGTCATGTTAGGTCTTCTACCCCCTGGTCTGTGATGTCATGTCAGGTCTTCTACCCCCTGGTCTGTGATGTCATGTTAGGTCTTCTACCCCCTGGTCTGTGATGTCATGTTAGGTCTTCTACCCCCTGGTCTGTGATGTTGTTAGGTCTTCTACCCCCTGGTCTGTGATGTCATGTTAGGTCTTCTACCCCCTGGTCTGTGATGTCATGTTAGGTCTTCTACCCCTGGTCTGTGATGTCATGTCAGGTCTACCCCCTGGTCTGTGATGTCATGTTAGGTCTTCTACCCCTGGTCTGTGATGTTGTTAGGTCTTCTACCCCTGGTCTGTGATGTTGTTAGGTCTTCTACCCCCTGGTCTGTGATGTCATGTTAGGTCTTCTACCCCCTGGTCTGTGATGTTGTTAGGTCTTCTACCCCCTGGTCTGTGATGTTGTTAGGTCTTCTACCCCTGGTCTGTGATGTTGTTAGGTCTTCTACCCCTGGTCTGTGATGTCATGTTAGGTCTTCTACCCCCTGGTCTGTGATGTTGTTAGGTCTTCTACCCCCTGGTCTGTGATGTCATGTTAGGTCTTCTACCCCCTGGTCTGTGATGTCATGTTAGGTCTTCTACCCCCTGGTCTGTGATGTCATGTTAGGTCTTCTACCCCCTGGTCTGTGATGTCATGTTAGGTCTTCTACCCCCTGGTCTGTGATGTCATGTTAGGTCTTCTACCCCCTGGTCTGTGATGTCATGTTAGGTCTTCTACCCCTGGTCTGTGATGTCATGTCAGGTCTTCTACCCCCTGGTCTGTGATGTCATGTTAGGTCTTCTACCCCCTGGTCTGTGATGTTGTTAGGTCTTCTACCCCCTGGTCTGTGATGTCATGTTAGGTCTTCTACCCCCTGGTCTGTGATGTCATGTTAGGTATTCTACCCCCTGGTCTGTGATGTCATGTTAGGTCTTCTACCCCCTGGTCTGTGATGTTGTTAGGTCTTCTACCCCCTGGTCTGTGATGTTGTTAGGTCTTCTACCCCCTGGTCTGTGATGTCATGTTAGGTCTTCTACCCCCTGGTCTGTGATGTTGTTAGGTCTTCTACCCCCTGGTCTGTGATGTCATGTTAGGTCTTCTACCCCCTGGTCTGTGATGTCATGTTAGGTCTTCTACCCCCTGGTCTGTGATGTCATGTTAGGTCTTCTACCCCCTGGTCTGTGATGTCATGTTAGGTCTTCTACCCCCTGGTCTGTGATGTCATGTTAGGTCTTCTACCCCTGGTCTGTGATGTCATGTTAGGTCTTCTACCCCCTGGTCTGTGATGTTGTTAGGTCTTCTACCCCCTGGTCTGTGATGTCATGTTAGGTCTTCTACCCCCTGGCCTGTGATGTTGTTAGGTCTTCTACCCCCTGGTCTGTGATGTCATGTTAGGTCTTCTACCCCCTGGTCTGTGATGTCATGTTAGGTCTTCTACCCCCTGGTCTGTGATGTCATGTTAGGTCTTCTACCCCCTGGTCTGTGATGTTGTTAGGTCTTCTACCCCCTGGTCTGTGATGTCATGTTAGGTCTTCTACCCCTGGTCTGTGATGTCATGTTAGGTCTTCTACCCCCTGGTCTGTGATGTCATGTTAGGTCTTCTACCCCTGGTCTGTGATGTCATGTTAGGTCTTCTACCCCCTGGTCTGTGATGTTGTTAGGTCTTCTACCCCTGGTCTGTGATGTCATGTTAGGTCTTCTACCCCTGGTCTGTGATGTTGTTAGGTCTTCTACCCCCTGGTCTGTGATGTCATGTTAGGTCTTCTACCCCCTGGTCTGTGATGTCATGTTAGGTCTTCTACCCACTGGTCTGTGATGTCATGTTAGGTCTTCTACCCCCTGGTCTGTGATGTTGTTAGGTCTTCTACCCCCTGGTCTGTGATGTCATGTTAGGTCTTCTACCCCCTGGTCTGTGATGTCATGTTAGGTCTTCTACCCCCTGGTCTGTGACGTTGTTAGGTCTTCTACCCCCTGGTCTGTGATGTCATGTTAGGTCTTCTACCCCCTGGTCTGTGATGTCATGTTAGGTCTTCTACCCCCTGGTCTGTGATGTCATGTCAGGTCTTCTACCCCCTGGTCTGTGATGTCATGTTAGGTCTTCTACCCCCTGGTCTGTGATGTCATGTCAGGTCTTCTACCCCCTGGTCTGTGATGTCATGTTAGGTCTTCTACCCCCTGGTCTGTGATGACATGTTAGGTCTTCTACCCCCTGGTCTGTGATGACATGTTAGGTCTTCTACCCCCTGGTCTGTGATGTCATGTTAGGTCTTCTACCCCCTGGTCTGTGATGTCATGTCAGGTCTTCTACCCCCTGGTCTGTGATGACATGTTAGGTCTTCTACCCCCTGGTCTGTGATGTCATGTTAGGTCTTCTACCCCCTGGTCTGTGATGTCATGTTAGGTCTTCTACCCCCTGGTCTGTGATGTCATGTTAGGTCTTCTACCCCCTGGTCTGTGATGTCATGTTAGGTCTTCTACCCCCTGGTCTGTGATGTCATGTCAGGTCTTCTACCCCCTGGTCTGTGATGTCATGTTAGGTCTTCTACCCCCTGGTCTGTGATGTTGTTAGGTCTTCTACCCCCTGGTCTGTGATGTCATGTTAGGTCTTCTACCCCCTGGTCTGTGATGTTGTTAGGTCTTCTACCCCCTGGTCTGTGATGTCATGTTAGGTCTTCTACCCCCTGGTCTGTGATGTCATGTTAGGTCTTCTACCCCCTGGTCTGTGATGTCATGTTAGGTCTTCTACCCCTGGTCTGTGATGTTGTTAGGTCTTCTACCCCTGGTCTGTGATGTCATGTTAGGTCTTCTACCCCTGGTCTGTGATGTCATGTTAGGTCTTCTACCCCCTGGTCTGTGATGTTGTTAGGTCTTCTACCCCCTGGTCTGTGACGTTGTTAGGTCTTCTACCCCCTGGTCTGTGATGTCATGTTAGGTCTTCTACCCCCTGGTCTGTGACGTTGTTAGGTCTTCTACCCCCTGGTCTGTGATGTCATGTTAGGTCTTCTACCCCCTGGTCTGTGATGTTGTTAGGTCTTCTACCCCCTGGTCTGTGATGTTGTTAGGTCTTCTACCCCCTGGTCTGTGATGTCATGTTAGGTCTTCTACCCCCTGGTCTGTGATGTTGTTAGGTCTTCTACCCCTGGTCTGTGATGTTGTTAGGTCTTCTACCCCTGGTCTGTGATGTTGTTAGGTCTTCTACCCCTGGTCTGTGATGTTGTTAGGTCTTCTACCCCCTGGTCTGTGATGTTGTTAGGTCTTCTACCCCCTGGTCTGTGATGTTGTTAGGTCTTCTACCCCTGGTCTGTGATGTCATGTTAGGTCTTCTACCCCCTGGTCTGTGATGTCATGTTAGGTCTTCTACCCCCTGGTCTGTGATGTCATGTTAGGTCTTCTACCCCCTGGTCTGTGATGTCATGTTAGGTCTTCTACCCCCTGGTCTGTGATGTTGTTAGGTCTTCTACCCCCTGGTCTGTGATGTCATGTTAGGTCTTCTACCCCCTGGTCTGTGATGTCATGTTAGGTCTTCTACCCCCTGGTCTGTGATGTCATGTTAGGTCTTCTACCCCCTGGTCTGTGATGTCATGTTAGGTCTTCTACCCCCTGGTCTGTGACGTTGTTAGATCTTCTACCCCCTGGTCTGTGATGTCATGTTAGGTCTTCTACCCCCTGGTCTGTGATGTCATGTTAGGTCTTCTACCCCCTGGTCTGTGATGACGTTGTTGTTGCATCAATGCTCTGTGTTGTCCTAACTTCCATCAGCTCAACTATTCAACTGTTTACAACTTGGGGTGTTTTCCTGGAGTCAAATCAACTTGTTTTGGTCACGTACACAGATTTGCAGATGTTTTCACAGGTGCAGCGAAATGCCTGCGTTTCTAGCTCTAGCAACAGTGCAGTAGTATCTAACTAAATGCCTGCGTTTCTAGCTCCAACAGTGCAGTAGTATCTAACTAAATGCCTGCGTTTCTAGCTCCAACAGTGCAGTAGTATCTAACTAAATGCCTGCGTTTCTAGCTCCAACAGTGCAGTAGTATCTAACTAAATGCCTGCGTTTCTAGCTCTAGCAACAGTGCAGTAATATCTAACTAAAGGCTTGTGTTTCTAGCTCTAGCAACAGTGCAGTAATATCTAACTAAATGCCTGTGTTTCTAGCTCTAGCAACAGTGCAGTAATATCTAACTAAAGGCTTGTGTTTCTAGCTCTAGCAACAGTGCAGTAGTATCTAACTAAATGCCTGTGTTTCTAGCTCCAACAGTGCAGTAGTATCTAACTAAATGCCTGTGTTTCTAGCTCTAGCAACAGTGCAGTAATATCTAACTAAATGCCTGTGTTTCTAGCTCCAACAGTACAGTAGTATCTAACTAAATGCCTGTGTTTCTAGCTCCAACAGTACAGTAGTATCTAACTAAATGCCTGTGTTTCTAGCTCTAGCAACAGTGCAGTAATATCTAACTAAATGCCTGTGTTTCTAGCTCCAACAGTGCAGTAGTATCTAACTAAATGCCTGTGTTTCTAGCTCCAACAGTACAGTAGTATCTAACTAAATGCCTGTGTTTCTAGCTCCAACAGTGCAGTAGTATCTAACTAAATGCCTGTGTTTCTAGCTCCAACAGTACAGTAGTATCTAACTAAATGCCTGTGTTTCTAGCTCCAACAGTACAGTAGTATCTAACTAAATGCCTGTGTTTCTAGCTCCAACAGTACAGTAGTATCTAACTAAATGCCTGTGTTTCTAGCTCCAACAGTACAGTAGTATCTAACTAAATGCCTGTGTTTCTAGCTCCAACAGTGCAGTAATATCTAACTAAATGCCTGTGTTTCTAGCTCCAACAGTGCAGTAGTATCTAACTAAATGCCTGTGTTTCTAGCTCCAACAGTGCAGTAGTATCTAACTAAATGCCTGTGTTTCTAGCTCCAACAGTGCAGTAGTATCTAACTAAATGCCTGTGTTTCTAGCTCCAACAGTGCAGTAGTATCTAACTAAATGCCTGTGTTTCTAGCTCCAACAGTGCAGTAGTATCTAACTAAATGCCTGTGTTTCTAGCTCCAACAGTGCAGTAGTATCTAACTAAATGCCTGTGTTTCTAGCTCCAACAGTGCAGTAGTATCTAACTAAATGCTTGTGTTTCTAGCTCCAACAGTGCAGTAATATCTAACTAAATGCCTGTGTTTCTAGCTCCAACAGAGCAGTAATATCTAACTAAATGCCTGTGTTTCTAGCTCCAACAGTGCAGTAATATCTAACTAAATGCCTGTGTTTCTAGCTCCAACAGTGCAGTAATATCTAACTAAATGCCTGTGTTTCTAGCTCCAACAGTGCAGTAGTATCTAACTAAATGCCTGTGTTTCTAGCTCCAACAGTGCAGTAGTATCTAACTAAATGCCTGTGTTCCTAGCTCCAACAGTGCAGTAATATCTAACTAAATGCCTGTGTTTCTAGCTCCAACAGTGCAGTAGTATCTAACTAAATGCCTGTGTTTCTAGCTCCAACAGTGCAGTAGTATCTAACTAAATGCCTGTGTTCCTAGCTCCAACAGTGCAGTAATATCTAACTAAATGCCTGTGTTTCTAGCTCCAACAGTGCAGTAATATCTAGCAGTACAAAACAATACACACATAATCCCAAAAAGTTAAAAGTTCTGCTCTGAGAGAAAGGAGTGTGTGTGTGTGTGTGTGTGTGTGTGTGTGTGTGTGTGTGTGTGTGTGTGTGTGTGTGTGTGTGTGTGTGTGTGTGTGTGTGTGTGTGTGTGTGTGTGTGTCTGTGTCTGAGGAAGGGAGGATGTGCTTGGTTTGTAGATGCAGTTCTCCTCATTTAAATGTTTCCACTTCATCAAGCTAGAACCCTTTTCTGAAAGAGAGTGAGGATAAAGACGGAGAGAGGGGAAGGAGGAGAGAGAGAGGAGGGTGAGGAAGGACTGAGGATGGTGTTGCTGGGAGGAAGGATAGGGAAGGAGGGTAGAGAGAGAGAGAGGAGGGTGAGGAAGGACTGAGGATGGTGTTGCTGGGAGGGAATGGTGTTGCTGGGAGGGAAGGAGGGTAGAGAGAGAGAGAGAGGAGGGTGAGGAAGGACTGAGGATGGTGTTGCTGGGAGGGAAGGATAGGGAAGGAGGGTAGAGAGAGAGAGAGGAGGGTGAGGAAGGACTGAGGATGGTGTTGCTGGGAGGGAAGGATAGGGAAGGAGGGTAGAGAGAGAGAGAGAGAGAGAGGGAGGGTGAGGAAGGACTGAGGATGGTGTTGCTGGGAGGGAAGGATAGGGAAGGAGGGTAGAGAGAGAGAGGAGGGTGAGGAAGGACTGAGGATGGTGTTGCTGGGAGGGAAGGATAGGGAAGGAGGGTAGAGAGAGAGAGAGGAGGGTGAGGAAGGACTGATGATGGTGTTGCTGGGAGGGAAGGATAGGGAAGGAGGGTAGAGAGAGAGAGAGAGGAGGGTGAGGAAGGACTGAGGTTGGTGTTGCTGGGAGGGAAGGATAGGGAAGGAGGGTAGATAGAGAGAGAGAGGAGGGTGAGGAAGGACTGAGGATGGTGTTGCTGGGAGGGAAGGATAGGGAAGGAGGGTAGAGAGAGAGGAGGGTGAGGAAGGACTGAGGATGGTGTTGCTGGGAGGGAAGGATAGGGAAGGAGGGTAGAGAGAGAGAGAGGAGGGTGAGGAAGGACTGAGGATGGTGTTGCTGGGAGGGAATGATAGGGAAGGAGGGTAGAGAGAGAGTAGAGGACTTCTCTTTCTCTAGGGAGAGAGGGAGATGTGTGTGTATGTCTGTCTCTGTCTGTCACAACCTGGCCTTCTGTCTGTCAGACAGTCTCACAAAATAGCCCATCAAGAGCCCCGCTGATTAAATTATAACAATTCCCATTATCACCTGCGTCATATACAACAGAGACACATCCTGACTCAGGGTTTATCGATATGACCACCCCGGAGCACAAGCTGTGCTCGTCGACGCCAGGGCCTCACCATCCCCATCTGTCTCGGCGTCCTCATGAATATTCGGTGTCTGGGGTGATGACGTCGGGCCCCTCCCGGTAAGGAGAGTTTTGTAACAGGGTCACGTTGCGCTGCGGCACTGAACAAACAGACCTCCGAACAGCAGCAGTCCACCGTCTACTCTCCTCTACACCGAAGACAACACCTGCCCCTAACCTATTTAACTAGATAACTACAATATTATCAGGTAAGACACACTCCTCTTTGTGATATTTCTCATTTCAGTAACATGACATTTTGCTGTTCTGTCATTTAGATGAGAAACGTGTTAATTGTCCAGTCAGCTAAACTGTAAAAAAAGCTTATGCACGTGACAGCTACTTAACTAGCCAAATGTCTTGTCGGTATTTGTGGACACATATGTTGATATATATTTTGTAGCGCGAGAAACTATGAATTATACTGTAGCTTTTTCTGTAGCTGTTCGGTTGTTATTGTCTTCGCGGTTGGAGGTGAAGGAGCTGAGAGGGACGGAGACAGACGGAGAGACAGACCGAGAGACAGACAGAGAGACTAGAGCTAGGAGCAGCAGTTACCTTGTCTCAAGACCTAGACATTTCTGTGAACATTTCTATTAGTCATTTAGTGTTTTCTGTTTAAATAAATATAAATAAGGACGTTGCGGGACGAAGCGAGGGCAGCAGCAGTCTAGCTGGCTGAAGATGAAGTTGTGTCAGCCTGTTGCAGACAGACGAGGAGAGAGGACAGAGACGCTTATTACGGACTAATAACGAGTTTAACGACACCTGAACACGGGCAATTTCATAGCACAGTCTTATTGTCGATATTTACTGAAAACTACTGTAAACAGGGAGTGGATGTGGTAAATAGGCATAGGACAGTCCTTAATGTCGGGGTTCTTCTCCAGAGCACTATGCATCTCCTCCTCTCCCCACTACCCTCTCCTCCTCTCCTTTCCTCACTACCCTCTCCTCCTCTCCCCACTACACTCTCCTCCTCTCCTACCCTCTCTCTCTCTCCCCACTACCCTCTCCTCCTCTCCTACCCTCCTCCTCTCCTACCCTCTCCTCCTCTCCTCTCCCCACTACCCTCTCCTCCTCTCCTCTCCCCACTACCCTCTCCTCCTCTCCTCACTACCCTCTCCTCCTCTCCTCTCCCCACTACCCTCTCCTCCTCTCCTCTCCTCACTACCCTCTCCTCCTCTCCTCTCCCCACTACCCTCTCCTCCTCTCCTCTCCCCACTACCCTCTCCTCCTCTCCTCTCCCCACTACCCTCTCCTCCTCTCCTCACTACCCTCTCCTCTCCTACCCTCTCCTCCCCCCTCACTACCCTCTCCTCCTCTCCTCATTACCCTCTCCTCCTCTCCTCACTACCCTCTCCTCCTCTCCTACCCTCTCCTCCCCCCTCACTACCCTCTCAAGCAGGTTAGCTTGAGTCATGGTGATGTCATCTGATTGGGGCGTTGTCACTGTGGGAAAGTCTACTGTGTGTGGCGAGGGTATCCTGCATGACTAGTCATTTCTGGTGGTCATTGCTGTAATAATATACTCAGACTATACCCAATCTATACTCGGACTATACTCAGACTATACTCGAACTATACTCGGGCTATACTCAGACTATAATCAGACTATACTCGGGCTATACTCAGACTATAATCTGACTATACTCTGACTATACTCTGACTATACTCTGACTATACTCTGACTATACTCGGACTATACTCAGACTATACTCAGGCTATACTCGGGCTATACTCAGACTATAATCAGACTATAATCGGGCTATACTCGGGCTATACTCGGACTATACTAAGATTATACTCTTTACCAGACATAACTAGAGACCTTGTCTGCCTGCCTGCCTGCCTGTCTGTCTTTCTGTCTGTCTGTCTGCCTGCCTGCCTGCCTGTCTTTCTGTCTGTCCTGCTGTCTGTCTGTCTGCCTGCCTGCCTGCCTGCCTGCCTGTCTTTCTGTCTGTCTGTCTGCCTGCCTGCCTGTCTGTCTGTCTGTCTTTCTGTCTGTCTTTCTGTCTGTCTGCTTGCCTGTCTGTCTTTCTGCCTGCCTGTCTGTCTGTCTGTCTGTCTGTCTGTCTGCTTGCCTGCCTGTCTTTCTGTCCGTCGGTCTGCTTGCCTAACTAACGATTTACAGGAGGTGAGTCAGGCTTTATGGTATGCACGTGCAGCAGGCCTGGGTGATCCTATTAACGTGTATCTGTGCTGCTGAAGGAGATGAAAGGTTTGTGAGAGCTCAAATTAGAAACTGCTGCTGAAGCAGATGACAGGTCGTTAGAGCTGAAGGAGATGACAGGTTGTTAGAGCTGAAGGAGGTTGTTAGAGCTCAAAATAGAAACTCTGCTGTGTGCTGCACCAGACACAACCTCTAAAAGCCCAATGCCATCCATCCTCTAAACACAACACAATACCATCCATCCTCTAAACACAGCGTCACTGTCAACAGGTGTGTTATGTTAGCTACAGGGATGGGTGTGACACTAATCAGTCCCCCAAGGACTGGAGTTGCCCATCCCTGATCCAAATGTCTCTGGCGCCTCCGTCCTGAGAGGAGTGTGTTGTCCAACTGTGCCAAACACATTAGTCGTCATAGACATCCATCCTTCCTCTCTAAACACAGCACCCTCCTCCTTCTCTCTTTGTTCTCCTTTGTGCCATCCCCCCCAACAGGCCATCCATCCATCCTCTAAACACAGGCCTCTGCATAATGATCCATCCTCTAAACACAGCACAATGCCATCTCTCTGTCATCCATCCTCTAAACACAGCATAATGCCATCCAATTGCCATCCATCCAGTTTGCACAATGCCATCCATCCTTTAAACACAACATAATGCCATCCATCCATCCTCTAAACACAGCATAATGCCATCCATCCATGCCATCCATAAACACAGCACAATGCCATCCATCCATCCTCTAAACACAGCACAATGCCATCCATCCTCTAAACACAGCAATGCCATCCATCCATCCTCTAAACACAGCACAATGCCATCCATCCATCCTCTAAACACAGCATAATGCCATCCATCCATCCTCTAAAACACATAAGCCATCCATCCATCCTCTGCAGCACAATGCCATCCATCCATCCATCCTCTAAACACAGCATAATGCCATCCATCCATCCTCTAAACACAGCACAATGCCATCCATCCTCTAAACACAGCATATCCATCTAAACACAGCACAATGCCATCCATCCTCTAAACACACACAATGCCATCCATCCATCCTCTAAACACAGCACAATGCCATCCATCCATCCTCTAAACACAGCACAATGCCATCCATCCATCCACTAAACACAGCACATCCATGCCATCCATCCTCTAAACACAGCATAATGCCATCCATCCTCTAAACACAGCACAATGCCATCCATCCATCCTCTAAACACAGCATACACAGCCAATCCATCCATCCTCTAAACACAGCATAATGCCATCCATCCATCCTCTAAAACACAGCACAATGCCATCCATCCTCTAAACACAGCATAATGCCATCCATCCTCTAAACACAATGCCATCCATCCATCCTCTAAACATAATGCCATCCATCCATCCTCTAAACACAGCACAATGCCATCCATCCATCCTCTAAACACAGCATAATGCCATCCATCCTCTAAACACAGCACAATGCCATCCATCCTCTAAACACAGCATAATGCCATCCATCCATCCTCTAAACACAGCATAATGCCATCCATCCATCATAATGCCATCCATCCTCTAAACACAGCACAATGCCATCCATCCATCCTCTAAACACAGCATAATGCCATCCATAAACACAGCATAATGCCATCCATCCTCTAAACACAGCACAATGCCATCCATCCATCCTCTAAACACAGCATAATGCCATCCATCCATCCATCCATCCATCCTCTAAACACAGCACAATGCCATCCATCCATCCTCTAAACACAGCATAATGCCATCCATCCTCTAAACACAGCATAATGCCATCCATCCATCCTCTAAACACAGCATAATGCCATCCATCCATCCTAAACACAGCACAATGCCATCCATCCATCCTCTAAACACAGCATAATGCCATCCATCCATCCTCTAAACACAGCAGCACAATGCCATCCATCCTCTAAACACAGCACAATGCCATCCATCCTCTAAACACAGCAAATGCCATCCATCCATCCTCTAAACACAGCATAATGCCATCCATCCATCCTCTAAACACAGCATAATGCCATCCATCCATCTCTAAACACAATGCCATCCATCCTCTAAACACAGCACAATGCCATCCATCCTCTAAACACAGCACAATGCCATCCATCCATCCTCTAAACACAGCATAATGCCATCCATCCATCCTCTAAACACAGCATAATGCCATCCATCCATCCTCTAAACACAGCACAATGCCATCCATCCTCTAAACACAGCACAATGCCATCCATCCTCTAAACACAGCATAATGCCATCCATCCATCCTCTAAACACAGCATAATGCCATCCATCCATCCTCTAAACACAGCACAATGCCATCCATCCTCTAAACACAGCATAATGCCATCCATCCTCTAAACACAGCATAATGCCATCCATCCATCCTCTAAACACAGCATAATGCCATCCATCCATCCTCTAAACACAGCACAATGCCATCCATCCTCTAAACACATCCATCCATCCTCTAAACACAGCACAATCCATCCATCCATCCATCTAAACACAGCACAATGCCATCCATCCATCCTCTAAACACAGCACATCCAATGCCATCCATCCATCCTCTAAACACAGCACAATGCCATCCATCCATCCACTAAACACAGCATACCATCCATCCATCCTCTAAACACAGCATAATGCCATCCATCCATCCTCTAAACACAGCATAATGCCATCCATCCTCTAAACACAGCACAATGCCATCCATCCTCTAAACACAGCATAATGCCATCCATCCATCCTCTAAACACAGCATAATGCCATCCATCCTCTAAACACAGCACAATGCCATCCATCCATCCTCTAAACACAGCATAATGCCATCCATCCTCTAAACACAGCATAATGCCATCCATCCATCCATCCTCTAAACACAGCACAATGCCATCCATCCATCCTCTAAACACAGCATAATGCCATCCATCCATCCTCTAAACACAGCATAATGCCATCCATCCATCCTCTAAACACAGCACAATGCCATCCATCCATCCTCTAAACACAGCAATGCCATCCATCTCTAAACACAGCATAATGCCATCCATCCTCCTCTAAACACAGCACAATGCCATCCATCCATCCTCTAAACACAGCATAATGCCATCCATCCATCCTCTAAACACAGCACAATGCCATCCATCCATCCTAAACACAGCATAATGCCATCCATCCTCTAAACACAGCACAATGCCATCCATCCATCCTCTAAACACAGCATAATGCCATCCATCATCCTCTAAACACAGCACAATGCCATCCATCCTCTAAACACAGCATAATGCCATCCATCAGCCATCATCCATCCTCTAAACACAGCACAATGCCATCCATCCATCCTCTAAACACAGCATAATGCCATCCATCCTCTAAACACAGCACAATGCCATCCATCCATCTAAACACAGCATAATGCCATCCATCCATCCATCCATCCTCTAAACACAGCATAATGCCATCCATCCATCCTCTAAACACAGCATAATGCCATCCATCCATCCTCTAAACACAGCACAATGCCATCCATCCATCCCTCTAAACACAGCACAATGCCATCCATCCATCCTCTAAACACAGCATAATGCCATCCATCCATCCTCTAAACACAGCACAATGCCATCCATCCATCCTCTAAACACAGCACAATGCCATCCATCCTCTAAACACAGCATAATGCCATCCATCCATCCTCTAAACACAGCATAATGCCATCCATCCTCTAAACACAGCATAATGCCATCCATCCCTCTAAACACAGCACAATGCCATCCATCCATCATCCTCTAAACACAGCACAATGCCATCCATCCATCCTCTAAACAGCATAGCCATCCATCCTCTAAACACAGCACAATGCCATCCATCCTAACAGCACAGCCATCCATCCAATGCCATCCATCCATCCTCTAAACACAGCATAATGCCATCCATCCATCCTCTAAACACAGCACAATGCCATCCATCCATCTAAACACAGCATAATGCCATCCATCCATCCTCTAAACACAGCACAATGCCATCCATCCATCCTCTAAACACAGCACAATGCCATCCATCCTCTAAACACAGCATAATGCCATCCATCCTCTAAACACAGCACAATGCCATCCATCCATCCTCTAAACACAGCATAATGCCATCCATCCTCTAAACACAGCACAATGCCATCCATCCTCTAAACACAGCATAATGCCATCCATCCATCCTCTAAACACAGCACAATGCCATCCATCCATCCTCTAAACACAGCATAATGCCATCCATCCATCCTCTAAACACAGCATAATGCCATCCATCCATCCTCTAAACACAGCATAATGCCATCCATCCATCCTCTAAACACAGCACAATGCCATCCATCCATCCTCTAAACACAGCACAATGCCATCCATCCATCCTCTAAACACAGCATAATGCCATCCATCCATCCTCTAAACACAGCATAATGCCATCCATCCATCCTCTAAACACAGCATAATGCCATCCATCCATCCTCTAAACACAGCACAATGCCATCCATCCTCTAAACACAGCATAATGCCATCCATCCTCTAAACACAGCATAATGCCATCCATCCATCCTCTAAACACAGCATAATGCCATCCATCCATCCTCTAAACACAGCACAATGCCATCCATCCATCCTCTAAACACAGCATAATGCCATCCATCCATCCTCTAAACACAGCATAATGCCATCCATCCTCTAAACACAGCATAATGCCATCCATCCATCCTCTAAACACAGCACAATGCCATCCATCCATCCTCTAAACACAGCACAATGCCATCCATCCATCCTCTAAACACAGCATAATGCCATCCATCCTCTAAACACAGCATAATGCCATCCATCCATCCTCTAAACACAGCATAATGCCATCCATCTAAACACAGCCATCCATCCATCCTCTAAACACAGCATAATGCCATCCATCCATCCTCTAAACACAGCACAATGCCATCCATCCATCCTCTAAACACAGCATAATGCCATCCATCCTCTAAACACAGCATAATGCCATCCATCCATCCTCTAAACACAGCATAATGCCATCCATCCTCTAAACACAGCATAATGCCATCCATCCATCCTCTAAACACAGCACAATGCCATCCATCCATCCTCTAAACACAGCATAATGCCATCCATCCATCCTCTAAACACAGCACAATGCCATCCATCCTCTAAACACAGCATAATCCATCCATCCATCCATCCATCCTCTAAACACAGCATAATGCCATCCATCCTCTAAACACAGCACAATGCCATCCATCCATCACTCTAAACACAGCATAATCCATCCATCCTCTAAACACAGCATAATGCCATCCATCCATCCTCTAAACACAGCATAATAAACACAGCACAATGCCATCCATCCTCTAAACACAGCATAATGCCATCCATCCATCCTCTAAACACAGCACAATGCCATCCATCCATCCTCTAAACACAGCATAATGCCATCCATCCATCCTCTAAACACAGCATAATGCCATCCATCCATCCTCTAAACACAGCATAATGCCATCCATCCATCCTCTAAACACAGCCATCCATCCTCTAAAATGCCATCCATCCATCCTCTAAACACAGCACAATGCCATCCATCCTCTAAACACAGCATAATGCCATCCATCCATCCTCTAAACACAGCATAATGCCATCCATCCTCTAAACACAGCATAATGCCATCCATCCATCCTCTAAACACAGCATAAATCCATCCATCCTCTAAACACAGCATAATGCCATCCATCCATCCTCTAAACACAGCATAATGCCATCCATCCTCTAAACACAGCACAATGCCATCCATCCATCCTCTAAACACAGCATAATGCCATCCATCCATCCTCTAAACACAGCCATGCCATCCATCCTCTAAACACAGCATAAATGCCATCCATCCATCCTCTAAACACAGCATACCATCCAATGCCAATCCATCCATCCTCTAAACACAGCACAATGCCATCCATCCATCCTCTAAACACAGCACAATGCCATCCATCCATCCTCTAAACACAGCATAATGCCATCCATCCTCTAAACACAGCACAATGCCATCCATCCTCTAAACACAGCATAATGCCATCCATCCATCCTCTAAACACAGCACAATGCCATCCATCCATCCTCTAAACACAGCACAATGCCATCCATCCTCTAAACACAGCACAATGCCATCCATCCATCCTCTAAACACAGCACAATGCCATCCATCCATCCTCTAAACACAGCATAATGCCATCCATCCATCCTCTAAACACAGCATAATGCCATCCATCCATCCTCTAAACACATCACTCTAAACACAGCACAATGCCATCCATCCTCTAAACACAGCATAATGCCATCCATCCATCCTCTAAACACAGCACAATGCCATCCATCCTCTAAACACAGCACAATGCCATCCATCCTCTAAACACAGCATAATGCCATCCATCCTCTAAACACAGCACAATGCCATCCATCCTCTAAACACAGCACAATGCCATCCATCCATCCTCTAAACACAGCATAATGCCATCCATCCATCCTCTAAACACAGCACAATGCCATCCATCCTCTAAACACAGCATAATGCCATCCATCCTCTAAACACAGCATAATGCCATCCATCCTCTAAACACAGCACAATGCCATCCATCCATCCTCTAAACACAGCACAATGCCATCCATCCATCCTCTAAACACAGCACAATGCCATCCATCCATCCTCTAAACACAGCATAATGCCATCCATCCTCTAAACACAGCATAATGCCATCCATCCTCTAAACACAGCATAATGCCATCCATCCATCCTCTAAACACAGCATAATGCCATCCATCCATCCATCCTCTAAACACAGCATAATGCCATCCATCCTCTAAACACAGCACAATGCCATCCATCCATCCTCTAAACACAGCACAATGCCATCCATCCATCCTCTAAACACAGCACAATGCCATCCATCCATCCTCTAAACACAGCATAATGCCATCCATCCATCCTCTAAACACAGCATAATGCCATCCATCCATCCTCTAAACACAGCATAATGCCATCCATCCTCTAAACACAGCACAATGCCATCCATCCTCTAAACACAGCACAATGCCATCCATCCATCCTCTAAACACAGCATAATGCCATCCATCCATCCTCTAAACACAGCACAAGCCATCCATCCATCCTCTGCCATCCATCCATCCTCTAAACACAGCATAATGCCATCCATCCATCCTCTAAACACAGCATAATGCCATCCATCCATCCTCTAAACACAGCATAATGCCATCCATCCTCTAAACACAGCACAATGCCATCCATCCATCCTCTAAACACAGCATAATGCCATCCATCCACAACCAGCACAATGCCATCCATCCATCCTCTAAACACAGCATAATGCCATCCATCCATCCTCTAAACACAGCACAATGCCATCCATCCTCTCCAATGCCCATCCTCTAAACACAGCATAATGCCATCCATCCATCCTCTAAACACAGCACAATGCCATCCATCCATCCTCTAAACACAGCACAATGCCATCCATCCATCCTCTAAACACAGCATAATGCCATCCATCCATCCTCTAAACACAGCACAATGCCATCCATCCATCCTCTAAACACAGCATAAT
>NW_027039840.1:0-38523 GCF_034236695.1 Oncorhynchus nerka | reverse complement strand
GAGAAACCCTCCCTCCCTCCCCACTACTCCCCAGAAACCCTCCCTCCCTCCCCTCTTCCCCAGAGAAACTTCCCCTTCCCCAGAGAAACCCTCCCTCCCTCCCCACTACTCTCCCAGAGAAACCCTCCCTCCCTCCCCCTCTACTTCCCCAGAGAAACCCTCCCTCCCCACTACTCCCCCAGAGAAACCCTCCCTCCCCACTACTTCCCCCTCCTCCCTCCCCTGTACTCCCCACTTCCCCAGAGAAACCCTCCCTCCCTCCCCTCTACTTCCCCCAGAGAAACCCTCCTCCCTCCCCACTTCCCCAGAGAACCCTCCCTCCCTCCCCTCTACTTCCCCAGAGAAACCCTCCCTCCCCCTACTCCCTCCCTCCCCTCTACTTCCCCAGAGAAACCCTCCCTCCCCCCTTCCCAGAGAAACCTCCTTCCTCCCCACTACCTCCCAGAGAAACCCTCCTCCCTCCCCCTCTACTTCCCCC
Source organism: Oncorhynchus nerka (assembly GCF_034236695.1). Lineage (NCBI taxonomy): Eukaryota > Metazoa > Chordata > Actinopteri > Salmoniformes > Salmonidae > Oncorhynchus > Oncorhynchus nerka. The sequence goes on along the minus strand of NW_027039840.1, from coordinate 38,045 downwards.
AGAGAAACCCTCCCTCCCTCCCCACTACTCCCCCAGAGAAACCCCTCCTCCCTCCCCTCTACTTCCCCAGAGAAACCCTCCCTCCCCCACTTCCCCAGAGAAACCCTCCCTCCTCTACTTCCCAGAGAAACCCTCCCTCCCTCCCCACTACTTCCCCAGAGAAACCCTCCCTCCCCTCCCCCTACTCCCCCAGAGAGAAACCCCTCCCTCCCTCCCCACTACTTCCCCAGAGAAAAACCCTCCCCCTCCCTCCCTCCCCACTTACTTCCCCAGAGAAACCCTCCCTCCCTCCCCCACTACCTCCTCCCTTCCCCCAGAGAAACCCTCCTCCCTCCCTCCCCACTCCCCAGAGAAACCCTCCCTCCCTCCCCACTACCCCAGAGAAACCCTTCCTCCCTCCCCTACTTCCCCAGAGAACCTCTCCCTCCTCCCCCACTACTCCCCCAGAGAAACCCTCTTCCTTCCCCCACTACTCCCCAGAGAAACCCTCCCTCCCACCTCCCAGAGAAACTCACCCCTCTACATTACCGTTCATGAATAAACATAAAATCCTCTGTTTGATCAGTCAATATCCCAGAAATTTGTAGTCATTTCACCCTTTCAGGGGTTTTGCTGTAGTTTTGATACGTAGCTTGCAGCCTCTTCTGGTTGGGTGAAGACTCGTCCTGCCGTTGTGATGGACATGTAGCCACCTCTCATGGACTATAATCACATCTCGAATGCGCACGTTGCTCCATCACCTCCACGGTGTAGTCGGATGAAGATGAGAACCTTTTTGGACTTGGTTTTCCATAGTTTGCTGTTGTCCAAGTTGAAGAATAAACTCCTTTTCCTGAAAGTGATGCATGCTTGCGATTATGGTGCACAGCTTGGCACCTGGTGAGGGCTTCGCCTGTAGATAGCGGTGTGCACGGCTTGGCACCTGGTGAGGGCTTCGCCTGTAGATAGCGGTGTGCACGGCTTGGCACCTGGTGAGGGCTTCGCCTGTAGATAGCGGTGTGCACGGCTTGGCACCTGGTGAGGGGGCTTCGCCTGTAGATAGCGGTGTGCACGGCCTGGCACCTGGTGAGGGCCGCCTGTAGATAGCGGTGTGCGGCTGGCACCTGGTGAGGGCCGCCTGTAGATATGGTGTGCGCGGCTTGGCACCTGGTGAGGGCTTCGCCTGTAGATAGCGGTGTGCGCGGCTTGGCACCTGGTGAGGGCTTCGCCTGTAGATAGCGGTGTGCGCGGCTTGGCACCTGGTGAGGGCTTCGCCTGTAGATAGCGGTGTGCGCGGCTTGGCACCTGGTGAGGGCTTCGCCTGTAGATAGCGGTGTGCGCGTCTTGGCACCTGGTGAGGGCTTCGCCTGTAGATAGCGGTGTGCACGGCTTGGCACCTGGTGAGGGCTTCGCCTGTAGATAGCGGTGTGCGCGGCTTGGCACCTGGTGAGGGCTTCGCCTGTAGATAGCGGTGTGCGCGGCTTGGCACCTGGTGAGGGCTTCGCCTGTAGATGCGGTGTGCATGCTTGGCACCTGGTGAGGGCTTCGCCTGTAGATAGCGGTGTGCGCGGCTTGGCACCTGGTGAGGGCTTCGCCTGCAGATAGCGTGTGTGCACGTCTTGGCACCTGGTGAGGCTTCTCCTGCAGATAGCGGTGTGCACGGCTTGGCACCTGGTGAGGGCTTCGCCTGTAGATGGCGGTGTGCACGGCTTGGCACCTGGTGAGGGCTTCGCCAGATAGCGGTGTGCACGTCTTGGCACCTGTGAGGCTTCGCAGATAGCGGTGTGCACGGCTTGGCACCTGGTGAGGGCTTCGCCTGCAGATAGCGTGTGCACGGCTTGGCACCTGGTGAGGGGCTTCGCCTGTAGATAGCGGTGTGCACGGTTTTTCTTTTTTTTTTTTTTTTTTGGCACCTGGTGAGGGCTTCGCCTGTAGATAGCGTGTGCACGGCTTGGCACCTGGTGAGGGCTTCGCCCTGTAGATAGCGGTGTGCACGGCTTGGCACCTGGTGAGGGCTTCGCCTGTAGATAGCGGTGTGCACGTCTTGGCACCTGGTGAGGGCTTCGCCTGTAGATAGCGGTGTGCACGGCTTGGCACCTGGTGAGGGCTTCGCCTGTAGATAGCGGTGCACGTCTTGGCACCTGGTGAGGGCTTCGCCTGTAGATAGCGGTGCACGGCTTGGCACCTGGTGAGGGCTTCCGCCTGTAGATAGCGGTGTGTGCGCGGCTTGGCACCTGGTGAGGGCTTCGCCTGTAGATATGTGCACGGGGCACCTGGTGAGGGTCGCCTGTAGATAGCGGTGTGCGCGGCTTGGCACCTGGTGAGGGCTTCGCCTGTAGATAGCGGTGTGCACGGCTTGGCACCTGGTGAGGGCTTCGCCTGTAGATAGCGGTGTGCACGGCTTGGCACCTGGTGAGGGCTTCGCCTGTAGATAGCGGTGTGCACGGTCAATTACGAGGGGTGTTGCCCAGTAGCTTGGGAATGAGCTTGGACAAGAACTCTGTGGGGTTCCCTTGCTCTTCGTCCTCCAAAATCCCCACGAGTTTGAAGTTCAGCCTGAGACTCCTGCCTTCTAAATTGAGAACCTTGGCTTGGAGCTCCTCATTCTTCTTTTTAAGCTTTGCGCAAGTGGTTTCCAGGCCTCTGATCCGGGTGTCATGATCAGACAGAGCCTCATCGGCTGTGTCCACGCGGACCCTCAGTTCGGCCTGTGCTGTCTTGAGAGATTCAAAACTTTGCTTCAGCCTGTCAAAACGATCGTCGAAAGTTTTTATTATACCCTCTTTCATTTGTTGACACGTGGCCGGGGTAGAATCTTGTTACTGGTTATCTGGAGAGTTGTCGCCATCAGTACTCAAAATGGCGCTAGCTGCTGCTTGTTGGGCCTTTGTCAACTTTGCATTAGATGTCCTGTTGTTTTCGTCGACCATATTTCACATTTTACGCTGCTAGTTAGTGCCTGGGGAATATACTAAACAACGTGTAAATATTGTTTTGGGCAAACTGGAAATAAAACGTTTAAAAAACTACGATTTCAAAATTCACAATAAGGAGATCTGAGGCAACGCTTCTACTCCATCTCCACTAACACCCCGTCCAGTCAGCCTTTTCGTACAAGATGTGCAGTAGCGCCCACACCTTCCTCTGACACCGCCTGGTATAGAGGTCCAGGATGGCAGGAAGCTTGGCCCCGGTGATGTACAGGGCCGTACGCACTACCCTCTGTAGTGTCTTGCGGTTGGAGGCCGTACCGGGCAGTGATGCAACCCGTCAGGATACTCTCGATGATGCAGCTGTAAAAACCTTTTGAGGATCTGAGGACCTTTTCAGTCTCCTGAGGGGGAATAGGTTTTGTCGTGCCCTCATCACGACTGTCTCTGTGTGCTTGGACCATGTTAGTTTGTTGGTGATGTGGATACCAAGGAACTTGAATCTCTCAACTTGCTCCACTACAGTCCCGTCGGTGAGAATGGGGGTGTGCTCGGTCCTCCTTCTCCTGTAGTCCACAATCATCTCCTTTGTCTTGATCACGTTGAGGGAGAGGTTGTTGTCCTGGCACCACACGGTCAGGTCTCTGACCTCCTCCCTATAGGCTGTTTCATCGTTGTCGGTGATCAGGCCAACCACTGTTGTGTCATCGGCAATCTTAATGGTGGTGTTGGAGTCGTGCCTGGCCTTGCAGTCATAAGTGAACAGGAGTACAGAGGGGGACTGAAACACACTTTACCCCTGAGGGGCCCCCCGTGTTGAGGATCAGCATGACGAATGTGTTGTTACCTACCCTTACCACCTGGGTGCGGCCCGTCATGATGTCCAGGATCCAGTTGCAGAGGGAGGTGTTTAGTCCCGGGAGTCCTTAGCTTAGTGATGAGCTTGAGGGCACTATGGTGTTGAATGCTGAGCTGTAGTCAATGAATAGCATTCTCATATAGGTGTTCCTTTTGTCGAGGTGGGAAAGGGCAGTGTGGAGTGCAATAGAGATTGGGTCATCTGTGGATCTGTTGGGGCGGTATGCAAATTGGAGTGGATCTAGGGTTTCTGGGATAATGGTGTTGTGAGCCATGACCAGCCTTTCAAAGCATTTCATGGCTACAGATGTGAGTTCTACAGGTCGGTAGTCATTTTGGCAGGTTACCTTAGTGTTCTTGGTACAGGGTGTTACGCACGCCTCTAAGAAGAGGGAACGCAACACCCTGCTACAACTCAACTCCCCGTGAAGTGAAAGAGGTCTGGGACTGTATGTGTCAGTAAGGATGACAAAGGCAGAGAGAGTGGTACCGTTTACAAGGAATTTATTCCGTCACAAGGTAATATGGGGAAAAGGGGCTGGACGGAACCAGAGTAAAGAAAGTAAATATCAAAGCCCCTCTCCTACCTTACCTGCCTACCCACTACTTACCCTCTCCTATCTTACCTGCCTACCCACTACTTACCTAACTTCTCCTACCTTACCTGCCTAACCACTACTTACCCTCTCCTATCTTACCTGCCTACCCACTACTTACCTAACCTCTCCTACCTTACCTGCCTAACCACTACTTATCCTCTCCTACCTTACCTGCCTAACCACTACTTACCCTCTCCTATCTTACCTGCCTACCCACTACTTACCCTCTCCTATCTTACCTGCCTAACCACTACTTACCCTCTCCTATCTTACCTGCCTACCAAATACTTACCTAACCTACCTTACCTGCCTACCCACTACTTACCTAACCTCTCCTACCTTACCTGCCTAACCACTACTTAGTTAACTAGCACCACCTGGTGCACTAACCAAAATACAGGGGGTGGTCCGCCCAGGTCTTACCTAGTGTGTCTAGACAGTGAATATGCTACGGGTATATGTATGCCCGCGGGCCTCTTGCCTAAGCACTCCCTAGGTCCCTTCCCCTTCCCCCCTGGGAACAAATGAAACACAATTATCCAAATGTAATTAAACCATTTCAAGAATCAGAATCTATAGGCACACACACCTCAAATCAGCGACTACAAAAATACTTAACAAAACCCGTCTGAGCCACAACATCAAATCAGCTCTCTCTCAGCAACAACCAACATAATGACCCTCAGCCATCAGCCTCCTCTCTCAGCAACAACCACATAACACAACCCTCTCTCTCAGCAACAACCAACATAATGACCCTCAGCCATCAGCCTCCTCTCTCAGCAACAACCACAGAACATAACCCTCTCTCAGCAACAACCACAGAACATAACCCTCTCTCTCAGCAACAACCACAGAACATAACCCTCTCTCTCAGCAACAACCACAGAACATAACCCTCTCTCTCAGCAACAACCACAGAACATAACCCTCTCTCTCAGCAACAACCACAGAACATAACCATCTCTGTTAGCAACAACCAACATAATGACCCTCAGCCATCAGCCTCCTCTCTCAGCAACAACCACATAACATAACCCTCTCTCTCAGCAACAACCACAGAACATAACCCTCTCTCAGCAACAACCACAGAACATAACCCTCTCTCAGCAACAACCAACATAACACAACCCTCTCTCAGCAACAACCACATAACATAACCCTCTCTCTCAGCAACAACCACATAACACAACCCTCTCTCTCAGCAACAACCAACATAATGACCCTCAGCCATCAGCCTCCTCTCTCAGCAACAACCACATAACATAACCCTCTCTCTCAGCAACAACCACATAACACAACCCTCTCTCTCAGCAACAACCACAGAACATAACCATCTCTGTTAGCAACAACCAACATAATGACCCTCAGCCATCAGCCTCCTCTCTCAGCAATGATCTTTTTCTCAGCAATGACCTCCCAGCAATGAAATCTCTTCTGAACAGAACACTGGCTTTTATATAGCTTCAGAAGGCATTGGTAATTGGAGACAGCTGTAACTTGACGAGGGGCGGGGTCAGCTCCAATTAGCCATAGAGTCAACTAATCAGCTGCTTAGGGGGAATTCAGGAAGCCATCTCCTGAAATACATACATGCAAATGCACAAACTACAACACAGAAACTGGGGAACGTAACACAGGGACTATGGTGGTCTGCTTAAAACATGGTGGTAATGTCAGTGAAGATACTTGCCAGTTGGTCAGTGCTCGGAGTACACGTCCTGGTAATCCATCATGGGAGCCATAGTGGTGCTATGTTTAGGTCTGAAGCATCATGGGAGCCATAGTGGTCCTATGTTTAGGTCTGAAGCATCATGGGAGCCATAGTGGTGCTATGTTTAGGTCTGAAGCATCATGGTGGTGCTATGTTTAGGTCTGAAGCATCATGGGAGCCATAGTGGTGCTATGTTTAGGTCTGAAGCATCATGGGAGCCATAGTGGTCCTATGTTTAGGTCTGAAGCATCATGGGAGCCATAGTGGTGCTATGTTTAGGTCTGAAGCATCATGGGAGCCATAGTGGTGCTATGTTTAGGTCTGAAGCATCATGGGAGCCATAGTGGTCCTATGTTTAGGTCTGAAGCATCATGGGAGCCATAGTGGTGCTATGTTTAGGTCTGAAGCATCATGGGAGCCATAGTGGTGCTATGTTTAGGTCTGAAGCATCATGGGAGCCATAGTGGTGCTATGTTTAGGTCTGAAGCATCATGGGAGCCATAGTGGTGCTATGTTTAGGTCTGAAGCATCATGGGAGCCATAGTGGTGCTATGTTTAGGTCTGAAGCATCATGGGAGCTATAGTGGTGCTATGTTTAGGTCTGAAGCATCATAGTGGTGCTATGTTTAGGTCTGAAGCATCATAGTGGTGCTATGTTTAGGTCTGAAGCATCATAGTGGTGTTATGTTTAGGTCTGAAGCATCATGGGAGCCATAGTGGTACTATGTTTAGGTCTGAAGCATCATAGTGGTGCTATGTTTAGGTCTGAAGCATCATAGTGGTGTTATGTTTAGGTCTGAAGCATCATGGGAGCCATAGTGGTGCTATGTTTAGGTTAGAAGCATCATAGTGGTGCTATGTTTAGGTCTGAAGCATCATGGGAGCCATAGTGGTGCTATGTTTAGGTCTGAAGCATCATGGGAGCCATAGTGGTGCTATGTTTAGGTCTGAAGCATCATGGGAGCCATAGTGGTCCTATGTTTAGGTCTGAAGCATCATGGGAGCCATAGTGGTGCTATGTTTAGGTCTGAAGCATCATGGGAGCCATAGTGGTGCTATGTTTAGGTCTGAAGCATCATGGGAGCCATAGTGGTGCTATGTTTAGGTCTGAAGCATCATGGGAGCCATAGTGGTGCTATGTTTAGGTCTGAAGCATCATGGGAGCCATAGTGGTGCTATGTTTAGGTCTGAAGCATCATGGGAGCCATAGTGGTGCTATGTTTAGGTCTGAAGCATCATGGGAGCCATAGTGGTGCTATGTTTAGGTCTGAAGCATCATGGGAGCCATAGTGGTGCTATGTTTAGGTCTGAAGCATCATAGTGGTGCTATGTTTAGGTCTGAAGCATCATAGTGGTGCTATGTTTAGGTCTGAAGCATCATAGTGGTGTTATGTTTAGGTCTGAAGCATCATGGGAGCCATAGTGGTGCTATGTTTAGGTCTGAAGCATCATAGTGGTGCTATGTTTAGGTCTGAAGCATCATAGTGGTGTTATGTTTAGGTCTGAAGCATCATGGGAGCCATAGTGGTGCTATGTTTAGGTCTGAAGCATCATGGGAGCCATAGTGGTGCTATGTTTAGGTCTGAAGCATCATAGTGGTGCTATGTTTAGGTCTGAAGCATCATGGGAGCCATAGTGGTGCTATGTTTAGGTCTGAAGCATCATAGTGGTGCTATGTTTAGGTCTGAAGCATCATGGGAGCCATAGTGGTGCTATGTTTAGGTCTGAAGCATCATGGGAGCCATAGTGGTGCTATGTTTAGGTCTGAAGCATCATGGGAGCCATAGTGGTCCTATGTTTAGGTCTGAAGCATCATGGGAGCCATAGTGGTGCTATGTTTAGGTCTGAAGCATCATGGGAGCCATAGTGGTACTATGTTTAGGTCTGAAGCATCATAGTGGTGCTATGTTTAGGTCTGAAGCATCATAGTGGTGTTATGTTTAGGTCTGAAGCATCATGGGAGCCATAGTGGTGCTATGTTTAGGTCTGAAGCATCATAGTGGTGTTATGTTTAGGTCTGAAGCATCATGGGAGCCATAGTGGTACTATGTTAACATCTGAAGCATCATATTTATGTTTAGGTTGAAGCATCATAGTGGTGCTAAATAAAGCATCAGGAGATAGTGGTGCTATGTTTAGGTCTGAAGCATCATAGTGGTCCATGTTTATCTGTCTGAAGCATCATGGTGGTGATAAGATTAAGTGCCAAAGCATCATAGTATGCTAGCTAGGAAAAATAATCCAGATCATGAAGGAATGCCTGGGGCATTTACATTTTTAACATGTCTTTTCACATTTATGCCAGGGTCAGAGTTTTTCAATTTGGTATCTCTAATACAAGCAATAGGCCAGTGGTCTCTGATATAATCAGCAAAAACACTACTAGCCAAATACTTATGGGGACGTCAGTATAACGTCAATCAACGAGGAGTTTGCTCGTTTAATTTAAAAAAAAATTTTTTTACGTTGATTCCTATTGGATTTCATTATCAGCTGAGTCAAGTTCAACTCAAAACAGATATTCTTACGTTGATGTGAGGCTTGTGGGAGCCAATCAAAATGTAGATCTAACACAACCAGATCAGATACCAGAAATGGATGTAATAATCAGAAATATTACCGACAGCATTTGCTGATTGGCGTGTAGGATATTTGGCGCCCGTACAGTTAGGCCTTAAAGCTTAGGCCAGATATAGCATAATATAATAAAGAAAAAACTAAATGGAGCCTATAGATATATCAGATAGATAGATAGATAGATAGATAGAGATATCATAGATATATCAGATAGATAGATAGATAGATAGAGATATCATAGATATATCAGATAGATAGATAGATAGAGATATCATAGATATATCAGATAGATAGATAGAGATATCATAGATATATCAGATAGATAGATAGATAGATAGAGATATCATAGATATATCAGATAGATAGAGATATCATAGATATATCAGATAGATAGATAGATAGATAGAGATATCATAGATATATCAGATAGATAGAGATATCATAGATATATCAGATAGATAGATAGAGATATCATAGATATATCAGATAGATAGATAGATAGATAGATAGATAGATAGATAGATAGAGATATCATAGATATATCAGATAGATAGATAGATAGAGATATCATAGATATATCAGATAGATAGATAGAGATATCATAGATATATCAGATAGATAGATAGATAGAGATATCATAGATATATCAGATAGATAGATAGATATAGATATCATAGATATATCAGATAGATAGATAGATAGAGATATCATAGATATATCAGATAGATAGATAGATAGAGATATCATAGATATATCAGATAGATAGATAGAGATATCATAGATATATCAGATAGATAGATAGATAGAGATATCATAGATAGATAGATAGAGATATCATAGATATATCAGATAGATAGATAGATAGATATATCATAGATATATCAGATAGATAGATAGAGATATCATAGATATATCAGATAGATAGATAGATAGAGATATCATAGATATATCAGATAGATAGATAGATAGAGATATCATAGATATATCAGATAGATAGATAGATAGAGATATCATAGATATATCAGATAGATAGATAGATAGAGATATCATAGATATATCAGATAGATAGATAGATAGAGATATCATAGATATATCAGATAGATAGATAGAGATATCATAGATATATCAGATAGATAGATAGATAGAGATATCATAGATATATCAGATAGATAGATAGATAGAGATATCATAGATATATCAGATAGATAGATAGAGATATCATAGTTATATCAGATAGATAGATAGATAGAGATATCATAGATATATCAGATAGATAGATAGATAGAGATATCATAGATATATCAGATAGATAGATAGATAGAGATATCATAGATATATCAGATAGATAGATAGAGATATCATAGATATATCAGATAGATAGATAGAGATATCATAGATATATCAGATAGATAGATAGAGATATCATAGATATATCAGATAGATAGATAGAGATATCATAGATATATCAGATAGATATATCAGATAGATAGATAGAGATATCATAGATATATCAGATAGATAGATAGATAGAGATATCATAGATATATCAGATAGATAGATAGATAGAGATATCATAGATATATCATAGATATATCAGATAGATAGATAGAGATATCATAGATATATCAGATAGATAGATAGATAGAGATATCATAGATATATCAGATAGATAGATAGAGATATCATAGATATATCAGATAGATAGATAGAGATATCATAGATATATCAGATAGATAGATAGATAGAGATATCATAGATATATCAGATAGATAGATAGATAGATAGAGATATCATAGATATATCAGATAGATAGATAGATAGAGATATCATAGATATATCAGATAGATAGATAGATAGAGATATCATAGATATATCAGATAGATAGATAGATAGAGATATCATAGATATATCAGATAGATAGATAGATAGAGATATCATAGATATATCAGATAGATAGATAGATAGAGATATCATAGATATATCAGATAGATAGATAGAGATATCATAGATATATCAGATAGATAGATAGATAGAGATATCATAGATATATCAGATAGATAGATAGAGATATCATAGATATATCAGATAGATAGATAGATAGATAGATAGAGATATCATAGATATATCAGATAGATAGATAGATAGAGATATCATAGATATATCAGATAGATAGATAGAGATATCATAGATATATCAGATAGATAGATAGAGATATCATAGATATATCAGATAGATAGATAGAGATATCATAGATATATCAGATAGATATATCAGATAGATAGATAGAGATATCATAGATATATCAGATAGATAGATAGAGATATCATAGATATATCAGATAGATAGATAGATAGAGATATCATAGATATATCAGATAGATAGATAGATAGAGATATCATAGATATATCAGATAGATAGATAGATAGATAGAGATATCATAGATATATCAGATAGATAGATAGATAGAGATATCATAGATATATCAGATAGATAGATAGAGATATCATAGAGATATCATAGATATATCAGATAGATAGATAGATAGAGATATCATAGATATATCAGATAGATAGATAGATAGAGATATCATAGATATCAAATGCAGAAGAATGATACATTTCTTTCAGTTGAATGAATATGTATTTTTCCCCCCTTTATTCAACCCACCCGTCCTTATTCAACCCACCTGTCCTTATTCAACCCACCTGTCCTTATTCAACCTACCTGTCCTTATTCAACCCACCTGTCCTTATTCAACCCACCTGTCCTTATTCAACCTACCTGTCCTTATTCAACCCACCTGTCCTTATTCAACCCACCTGTCCTTATTCAACTCACCTGTCCTTATTCAACCTACCTGTCCTTATTCAACCCACCTGTCCTTATTCAACCTACCTGTCCTTATTCAACCCACCTGTCCTTATTCAACCCACCTGTCCTTATTCAACCTACCTGTCCTTATTCAACCCACCTGTCCTTATTCAACCCACCTGTCCTTATTCAACCCACCTGTCCTTATTCAACCCACCTGTCCTTATTCAAACTACCTGTCCTTATTCAACCCACCTGTCCTTATTCAACCTACCTGTCCTTATTCAACCCACCTGTCCTTATTCAACCTACCTGTCCTTATTCAACCCACCTGTCCTTATTCAAACTACCTGTCCTTATTCAACCCACCTGTCCTTATTCAACCCACCTGTCCTTATTCAACTCACCTGTCCTTATTCAACCTACCTGTCCTTATTCAACCCACCTGTCCTTATTCAACTCACCCGTCCTTATTCAACCTACCTGTCCTTATTCAACCCACCTGTCCTTATTCAACCCACCCGTCCTTATTCAACCCACCCGTCCTTATTCAACCCACCTGTCCTTATTCAACCCACCCGTCCTTATTCAACCTACCCGTCCTTATTCAACCTACCTGTCCTTATTCAACCCACCCGTCCTTATTCAACCCACCTGTCCTTATTCAACCCACCCGTCCTTATTCAACCCACCTGTCCTTATTCAACTACCTGTCCTTATTCAACCCACCTGTCCTTATTCAACCCACCCGTCCTTATTCAACCCACCTGTCCTTATTCAACCCACCCGTCCTTATTCAACTCACCTGTCCTTATTCAACCCACCTGTCCTTATTCAACCCACCCGTCCTTATTCAACCCACCTGTCCTTATTCAACCCACCTGTCCTTATTCAACCTACCTGTCCTTATTCAACCCACCTGTCCTTATTCAACTCACCCGTCCTTATTCAACCCACCCGTCCTTATTCAACCCACCTGTCCTTATTCAACCTACCTGTCCTTATTCAACCACCTGTCCTTATTCAACTCACCTGTCCTTATTCAACCCACCCGTCCTTATTCAACCTACCTGTCCTTATTCAACCCACCTGTCCTTATTCAACCCACCCGTCCTTATTCAACTCACCTGTCCTTATTCAACCCACCTCTCATGACCCTTAACCTGCCCGCCCTGCGGATATAACCGCCAATAGGGACTGGGGTTATGAGTTAACCTGCGCATCACTATATAACCACCCACAGGGACCTGGGGTTATGAGTTAACCTGCGCATCACTATATAACCACCCACAGGGACCTGGGGTTATGAGTTAACCTGCGCATCACTATATAACCACCCACAGGGACCTGGGGTTATGAGTTAACCTGCGCATCACTATATAACCACCCACAGGGACCTGGGGTTATGAGTTAACCTGCGCATCACTATATAACCACCCACAGGGACCTGGGGTTATGAGTTAACCTGCGCATCCCTATATAACCACCCACGGGGACTGGGGTTATGAGTTAACCTGCGCATCACTATATAACCGCTCACGGGGAATGGGGTTATGAGTTAACCTGAGCATCACTATATAACCACCCACGGGGACTGGGGTTATTAGTTAACCTGCGCATCACTATATAACCACCCACGGGGACTGGGGTTAACCTGCGCATCACTATATACCACTGTAGCAGTAGGATACCAGCTGTATAACAGCAGAACTAGACAACCCTACCTGGGATTCAGCCTGCTATAACACCTGTTATAACATCTCTATGACAACTCTAGCCTGTCTATAGCAGGTGTACTACTATGCTAAAACTGTATAGACTGGAGTTTTTTTATAAAGGACTGCTCTTATTTCTTACCCAGAATGCCTCACATCTGATCCGTTCCTTATTCTTATTAGACCTGAGTCAAATACAAAATATTTTCAAATACTCAAAAGTATTTAAGCAGCACTGGATTTAGTATTGGCACCTTTGGGACTATTCTATTTGTTCCATTGTACCGGGCTTTAAACTAAATCGGCTCATGAAGTATGTATTGGACCGAGATGTGATTGTTGCTGTCAGATGTGTTTTTTCTCCTTCTCAGTCATGTCAGGTCTTCTACCCCCTGGTCTGGGATGTCATGTTAGGTCTTCTACCCCCTGGTCTGTGATGTCATGTTAGGTCTTCTACCCCCTGGTCTGTGATGTCATGTTAGGTCTTCTACCCCCTGGTCTGTGATGTCATGTTAGGTCTTCTACCCCTGGTCTGTGATGTCATGTTAGGTCTTCTACCCCTGGTCTGTGATGTCATGTTAGGTCTTCTACCCCTGGTCTGTGATGTCATGTTAGGTCTTCTACCCCCTGGTCTGTGATGTCATGTTAGGTCTTCTACCCCCTGGTCTGTGATGTCATGTTAGGTCTTCTACCCCCTGGTCTGTGATGTCATGTTAGGTCTTCTACCCCTGGTCTGTGATGTCATGTTAGGTCTTCTACCCCTGGTCTGTGATGTCATGTTAGGTCTTCTACCCCTGGTCTGTGATGTTGTTAGGTCTTCTACCCCTGGTCTGTGATGTCATGTCAGGTCTTCTACCCCTGGTCTGTGATGTCATGTTAGGTCTTCTACCCCCTGGTCTGTGATGTCATGTTAGGTCTTCTACCCCCTGGTCTGTGATGTCATGTTAGGTCTTCTACCCCCTGGTCTGTGATGTCATGTTAGGTCTTCTACCCCCTGGTCTGTGATGTTGTTAGGTCTTCTACCCCCTGGTCTGTGATGTCATGTTAGGTCTTCTACCCCCTGGCCTGTGATGTTGTTAGGTCTTCTACCCCCTGGTCTGTGATGTTGTTAGGTCTTCTACCCCCTGGTCTGTGATGTCATGTTAGGTCTTCTACCCCCTGGTCTGTGATGTCATGTTAGGTCTTCTACCCCTGGTCTGTGATGTCATGTTAGGTCTTCTACCCCCTGGTCTGTGATGTTGTTAGGTCTTCTACCCCCTGGTCTGTGATGTCATGTTAGGTCTTCTACCCCCTGGCCTGTGATGTCATGTTAGGTCTTCTACCCCCTGGTCTGTGATGTCATGTCAGGTCTTCTACCCCCTGGTCTGTGATTACATTTACATTACATTTACATTTAAGTCATTTAGCAGACGCTCTTATCCAGAGCGACTTACAAATTGGTGCATTCACCTTATGACCTCCAGTGGAACAGTAGTGCATCTAAATCTTTTCAGGGGGAGGGGGTGAGAGGGATTACTTTATCCTATCCTAGGTATTCCTTAAAGAGGTGGGGTTTCAGGTGTCTCCGGAAGGTGGTGATTGACTCCGCTGTCCTGGCGTCGTGAGGGAGTTTGTTCCACCATTGGGGGGCCAGAGCAGCGAACAGTTTTGACTGGGCTGAGCGGGAACTGTACTTCCTCAGTGGTAGGGAGGCGAGCAGGCCAGAGGTGGATGAACGCAGTGCCCTTGTTTGGGTGTAGGGCCTGATCAGAGCCTGGAGGTACTGAGGTGCCGTTCCCCTCACAGCTCCGTAGGCAAGCACCATGGTCTTGTAGCGGATGCGAGCTTCAACTGGAAGCCAGTGGAGGGAGCGGAGGAGCGGGGTGACGTGAGAGAACTTGGGAAGGTTGAACACCAGACGGGCTGCGGCGTTCTGGATGAGTTGTAGGGGTTTAATGGCACAGGCAGGGAGCCCAGCCAACAGCGAGTTGCAGTAATCCAGACGGGAGATGACAAGTGCCTGGATTAGGACCTGCGCCCCTTCCTGTGTGAGGCAGGGTCGTACTCACTGGTCGGATGTTGTAGAGCATGAACCTACAGGAACGGGCCACCGCCTTGATGTTAGTTGAGAACGACAGGGTGTTGTCCAGGATCACGTTGAGGTTCTTAGCGCTCTGGGAGGAGGACACAATGGAGTTGTCAACCGTGATGGCGAGATCATGGAACGGGCAGTCCTTCCCCGGGAGGAAGAGCAGTCTCTGGTCTTGCCGAGGTTCAGCTTGAGGTGGTGATCCGTCATCCACACTGGGATATGTCTGCCAGACATGCAGAGATGCGATTCGCCACCTGGTCATCAGAAGGGGGAAAGGAGAAGATTAATTGTGTGTCGTCTGCATAGCAATGATAGGAGAGACCATGTGAGGTTATGACAGAGCCAAGTGGTCTTGGTGTATAGCGAGAATAGGAGAGGGCCTAGAACAGAGCTTCCTGGGGGACACCAGTGGTGAGAGCACGTGGTGGAGACGGATTCTCGCCACGCCACCTGGTAGGAGCGACCTGTCAGATAGGACGCACCCCCCAAGCGTGGGCCTACGCTGGTCTGTGAGATGCCCAACTCGGAGAGGGTGGAGAGGAGGATCTGATGGTTCACAGTATCGAAGGCAGCCGATAGGTCTAGAAGGATGAGAGCAGAGGAGAGAGAGTTAGCTTTAGCAGTGCGGAGCGTCCGTGATACAGAGAAGAGTCTTCTCAGTTGAATGACTAGTCTTGAAACCTGACTGATTTGGATCAAGAAGGTCATTCTGAGAGAGATAGCGGGAGAGCTGGCCAAGGACGGCACGTTCAAGAGTTTTGGAGAGAAAAGAAAGAAGGGATACTGGTCTGTAGTTGTTGACATCGGAGGGTCGAGTGTAGGTTTTTCAGAACCCCCTGGGGTGCAACTCTCGCTCTTTGAAGACGGAAGGGACGTAGCCAGCGGTCTGGGATGAGTTGATGAGCGAGGTGAGGTAAGGGAGGAGGTCTCCGGAAATGGTCTGGAGAAGAGAGGAGGGGATAGGGTCAAGCGGGCAGGTTGTAGGGCGGCCGGCCGTCACAAGACGCGAGATTTCATCTGGAGAGAGAGGGGAGAAAGAGGTCAGAGCACAGGGTAGGGCAGTGTGAGCAGAACCAGCGGTGTCGTTTGACTTAGCAAACGAGGATCGGATGTCGTCGACCTTCTTTTCAAAATGGTTGACGAAGTCATCTGCAGAGAGGGAGGAGGGGGGAGGGGGAGGAGGATTCAGGAGGGAGGAGAAGGTTGCAAAGAGCTTCCTAGGGTTAGAGGCAGATGCTTGGAATTTAGAGTGGTAGAAAGTGGCTTTAGCAGCAGAGAGAGAAGAGGAAAATGTAGAGAGGAGGGAGTGAAAGGATGTCAGGTCCGCAGGGAGGCTGAGTTTTCCTCCATTTCCGGTCGGCTGCCCGGAGCTCCTGTTCTGTGAGCTCGCAATGAGTCTTCGAGCCACGGAGCGGGAGGGGAGGACCGAGCCGGCCTGGAGGATAGTTGGGACATAGAGAGTCAAAGGATGCAGAAAGGGAGGAGAGGAGGGTTGAGGAGGCAGAATCAGGAGATAGGTTGGAGAAGGTTTGAGCAGAGGGAAGAGATGATAGGATGGAAGAGGAGAGATGTCATGTTGGGGGAGAGAGCGATGGTTGGGTTGTTAGGCGCGATACCATCCGAGTAGGGGCAGTGTGGGAAGTGTTGGATGAGAGCGAGAGGGAAAAGGATACAAGGTAGTGGTCTGGAGACTTGGAGGGGAGTTGCAACGAGGTTAGTGGAAGAACAGCATCTAGTAAAGATGAGGTCTGCGTATTTCCTGCCTTGTGAGTAGGGGGGAAGGTGAGAGGGTGAGGTCAAAAGAGGAGAGGAGTGGAAAGAAGGAGGCAGAGAGGAATGAGTCAAAGGTAGGCGTGGGGAGGTTAAAGTCGCCCAGAACTGTGAGAGGTGAGCCGTCCTCAGGAAAGGAGCTTATCAAGGCATCAAGCTCATTGATGAACTCTCATGAGGGAACCTGGAGGGCGATAAATGATAAGGATGTTAAGCTTGAAAGGGCTGGTAACTGTGACAGCATGGAATTCAAAGGAGGCGATAGACAGATGGGTAAGGAGAAAGAGAGAATGACCACTTGGGAGAGATGAGGATCCCGGTGCCACCACCCCGCTGACCAGAAGCTCTCGGGGTGTGCGAGAACACGTGGGCAGACGAAGAGAGAGCAGTAGGAGTAGCAGTGTTGTCTGTGGTGTCCATGTTTCCGTCAGTGCCAAGAAGTCGAGGGACTGGAGGGAGACATAGGCGGAGATGAACTCTGCCTTGTTGGCCGCAGATCGGCAGTTCCAGAGGCTACCGGAGACCTGGAACTCCACGTGGGTCGTGCGCGCTGGGACCACCAGATTAGGGTGGCCGCGGCCACGCGGTGTGGAGCGTTTGTATGGTCTGTGCAGAGAGGAGAGAACAGGGATAGACAGACACATAGTTGACAGGCTACACAAGAGGCTACGCTAATGCAAAGGAGATTGGAATGACAAGTGGACTACACGTCACGAGTGTTCAGAGAGTTAAGCTTACGTAGCAAGAATCTTATTGACTAAAATGATTAAAATGATACAGTACTGCTGAAGTAGGCTAGCTGGCAGAGGCTGCGTTGTTGACTAAGTAGGCTAGTTGGCATTGGCTGCGTTGTTGACACTACACTAATCAAGTCGTTCCGTTGAGTGTAATAGTTTCTACTGTGCTGCTATTCGGGGCTAGCTGGCTAGCTAGCAGTGTTGATTACGTTACGCTTGCGTAAAAGAACGACAATAGCTGGCTAACTAACCTAGGAAGTCGCTCTAGACTACACAATTATCTTTGATACAAAGACGGCTGTGTAGCTAGCTATGTAGCTAGCTACGATCAAACAAATCAAGCCGTTGTACTGTAATGAAATGAAATGAAAAATGTGATACTACCTGTGGAGCGAGCGAAATGCGACCGGATTGTTGAGTGCAGAAGTTCTGTTCGGTAGACGTTGGCTAGCTGTTGGCTAGCTAGCAGAGTCTCCTATGTTAAGGACGACATAAAACTACACACTCTAAACTACACAATTATCTTGGGTACGAAGACAGCAAAGACAACTATGTAGCTAGCTAACACTACACTAATCAAGTCGTTCAGTTGAGTGTAATAGTTGTGCTGCTAATCGGTAGACGGTGGACTAGCTAACGGTGGACGTTAGCTAGCTGGCTAGCTGCAGGGCAGTGTAGACTGCGTTAGGACGACGAAATACGATAATTACGCAATTATCTATGAAACAAAGACGGCTGTGTAGCTAGCTAAGAAGAAATTGATAAGATTAGACAAATCAAACCGTTGTACTATAATGAAATGTAATGAAATGTAATACTACCTGCGGACCGAGTGCAGATGCGACCGCCCTGGACCGCTCGCTCCAAGAGTCCCGACATCACATCACAGACCAGGGGGTCTGATGATGTGATGTCATGTTAGGTCTTCTACCCCCTGGTCTGTGATGTCATGTTAGGTCTTCTACCCCCTGGTCTGTGATGTCATGTTAGGTCTTCTACCCCCTGGTCTGTGATGTCATGTTAGGTCTTCTACCCCCTGGTCTGTGATGTCATGTTAGGTCTTCTACCCCTGGCCTGTGATGTCATGTTAGGTCTTCTACCCCTGGTCTGTGATGTCATGTTAGGTCTTCTACCCCCTTGGTCTGTGATGTCATGTTAGGTCTTCTACCCCCTGGTCTGTGATGTCATGTTAGGTCTTCTACCCCTGGTCTGTGATGTCATGTTAGGTCTTCTACCCCCTGGTCTGTGATGTCATGTTAGGTCTTCTACCCCTGGTCTGTGATGTCATGTTAGGTCTTCTACCCCTGGTCTGTGATGTCATGTTAGGTCTTCTACCCCTGGTCTGTGATGTTGTTAGGTCTTCTACCCCCTGGTCTGTGATGTTGTTAGGTCTTCTACCCCTGGTCTGTGATGTCATGTTAGGTCTTCTACCCCCCTGGTCTGTGATGTCATGTTAGGTCTTCTACCCCCTGGTCTGTGATGTTGTTAGGTCTTCTACCCCTGGTCTGTGATGTCATGTTAGGTCTTCTACCCCCTGGTCTGTGATGTCATGTTAGGTCTTCTACCCCCTGGTCTGTGATGTCATGTTAGGTCTTCTACCCCTGGTCTGTGATGACATGTTAGGTCTTCTACCCCCTGGTCTGTGATGTCATGTTAGGTCTTCTACCCCCTGGTCTGTGATGTCATGTTAGGTCTTCTACCCCTGGTCTGTGATGTTGTTAGGTCTTCTACCCCTGGTCTGTGATGTCATGTTAGGTCTTCTACCCCCTGGTCTGTGATGTTGTTAGGTCTTCTACCCCCTGGTCTGTGATGTCATGTTAGGTCTTCTACCCCCTGGTCTGTGATGTTGTTAGGTCTTCTACCCCTGGTCTGTGATGTCATGTTAGGTCTTCTACCCCTGGTCTGTGATGTCATGTTAGGTCTTCTACCCCTGGTCTGTGATGTCATGTTAGGTCTTCTACCCCCTGGTCTGTGATGTCATGTTAGGTCTTCTACCCCTGGTCTGTGATGTTGTTAGGTCTTCTACCCCCTGGTCTGTGATGTCATGTTAGGTCTTCTACCCCCTGGCCTGTGATGTTGTTAGGTCTTCTACCCCTGGTCTGTGATGTCATGTTAGGTCTTCTACCCCCTGGTCTGTGATGTCATGTTAGGTCTTCTACCCCTGGTCTGTGATGTCATGTTAGGTCTTCTACCCCCTGGTCTGTGATGTCATGTTAGGTCTTCTACCCCTGGTCTGTGATGTCATGTTAGGTCTTCTACCCCTGGTCTGTGATGTCATGTTAGGTCTTCTACCCCTGGTCTGTGATGTCATGTTAGGTCTTCTACCCCTGGTCTGTGATGTCATGTTAGGTCTTCTACCCCCTGGTCTGTGATGTCATGTTAGGTCTTCTACCCCCTGGTCTGTGATGTCATGTTAGGTCTTCTACCCCCTGGTCTGTGATGTCATGTTAGGTCTTCTACCCCCTGGTCTGTGATGTCATGTTAGGTCTTCTACCCCTGGTCTGTGATGTCATGTTAGGTCTTCTACTCCCTGGTCTGTGATGTCATGTTAGGTCTTCTACCCCCTGGTCTGTGATGTCATGTTAGGTCTTCTACCCCTGGTCTGTGATGTCATGTTAGGTCTTCTCCCCCTGGTCTGTGATGTCATGTCAGGTCTTCTACCCCTGGTCTGTGATGTCATGTCAGGTCTTCTACCCCTGGTCTGTGATGTCATGTTAGGTCTTCTACCCCCTGGTCTGTGATGTCATGTTAGGTCTTCTACCCCCTGGTCTGTGATGTCATGTTAGGTCTTCTACCCCCTGGTCTGTGATGACATGTTAGGTCTTCTACCCCCTGGTCTGTGATGACGTTGTTGTTGCATCAATGCTCTGTGTTGTCCTAACTTCCATCAGCTCAACTATTCAACTGTTTACAACTTGGGGTGTTTTCCTGGAGTCAAATCAACTTGTTTTGGTCACGTACACAGATTTGCAGATGTTTTCACAGGTGCAGCGAAATGCCTGCGTTTCTAGCTCTAGCAACAGTGCAGTAGTATCTAACTAAATGCCTGTGTTCCTAGCTCCAACAGTGCAGTAGTATCTAACTAAATGCCTGCGTTTCTAGCTCTAGCAACAGTGCAGTAATATCTAACTAAATGCCTGTGTTTCTAGCTCCAACAGTGCAGTAATATCTAACTAAATGCCTGTGTTTCTAGCTCCAACAGTGCAGTAGTATCTAACTAAATGCCTGTGTTTCTAGCTCCAACAGTGCAGTAGTATCTAACTAAATGCCTGTGTTTCTAGCTCCAACAGTGCAGTAATATCTAACTAAATGCCTGTGTTTCTAGCTCCAACAGTGCAGTAGTATCTAACTAAATGCCTGTGTTCCTAGCTCCAACAGTGCAGTAATATCTAACTAAATGCCTGTGTTCCTAGCTCCAACAGTGCAGTAGTATCTAACTAAATGCCTGTGTTCCTAGCTCCAACAGTGCAGTAGTATCTAACTAAATGCCTGTGTTCCTAGCTCCAACAGTGCAGTAGTATCTAACTAAATGCCTGTGTTCCTAGCTCCAACAGTGCAGTAATATCTAACTAAATGCCTGTGTTCCTAGCTCCAACAGTGCAGTAGTATCTAACTAAATGCCTGTGTTCCTAGCTCCAACAGTGTAGTAGTATCTAACTAAATGCTTGTGTTCCTAGCTCCAACAGTGCAGTAATATCTAACTAAATGCCTGTGTTCCTAGCTCCAACAGTGCAGTAGTATCTAACTAAATGCCTGTGTTCCTAGCTCCAACAGTGCAGTAATATCTAACTAAATGCTTGTGTTCCTAGCTCCAACAGTGCAGTAGTATCTAACTAAATGCCTGTGTTCCTAGCTCCAACAGTGCAGTAATATCTAACTAAATGCCTGTGTTCCTAGCTCCAACAGTGCAGTAGTATCTAACTAAATGCCTGTGTTCCTAGCTCCAACAGTGTAGTAGTATCTAACTAAATGCTTGTGTTCCTATCTCCAACAGTACAGTAATATCTAACTAAATGCCTGCGTTTCTAGCTCCAACAGTACAGTAGTATCTAACTAAATGCTTGTGTTTCTAGCTCCAACAGTGCAGTAATATCTAGCAGTACAAAACAATACACACATAATCCCAAAAAGTTAAAAGTTCTGCTCTGAGAGAAAGGAGTGTGTGTGTGTGTGTGTGTGTGTGTGTGTGTGTGTGTGTGTGTGTGTGTGTGTGTGTGTGTGTGTGTGTGTGTGTGTGTGTGTGTGTGTGTGTGTGTGTCTGAGGAAGGGAGGATGTGCTTGGTTTGTAGATGCAGTTCTCCTCATTTAAATGTTTCCACTTCATCAAGCTAGAACCCTTTTCTGAAAGAGAGTGAGGATAAAGACGGAGAGAGGGGAAAGGAGAGAGAGAGAGAGGAGGGTGAGGAAGGACTGAGGATGGTGTTGCTGGGAGGGAAGGATAGGGAAGGAGGGTAGAGAGAGAGAGAGGAGGGTGAGGAAGGACTGAGGATGGTGTTGCTGGGAGGGAATGGTGTTGCTGGGAGGGAAGGAGGGTAGAGAGAGAGAGAGAGGAGGGTGAGGAAGGACTGAGGATGGTGTTGCTGGGAGGGAAGGATAGGGAAGGAGGGTAGAGAGAGAGAGAGGAGGGTGAGGAAGGACTGAGGATGGTGTTGCTGGGAGGGAAGGATAGGGAAGGAGGGTAGAGAGAGAGAGAGAGAGAGAGAGAGGAGGGTGAGGAAGGACTGAGGATGGTGTTGCTGGGAGGGAAGGATAGGGAAGGAGGGTAGAGAGAGAGAGAGAGGAGGGTGAGGAAGGACTGAGGATGGTGTTGCTGGGAGGGAAGGATAGGGAAGGAGGGTAGAGAGAGAGAGAGGAGGGTGAGGAAGGACTGATGATGGTGTTGCTGGGAGGGAAGGATAGGGAAGGAGGGTAGAGAGAGAGAGAGAGGAGGGTGAGGAAGGACTGAGGTTGGTGTTGCTGGGAGGGAAGGATAGGGAAGGAGGGTAGATAGAGAGAGAGAGGAGGGTGAGGAAGGACTGAGGATGGTGTTGCTGGGAGGGAAGGATAGGGAAGGAGGGTAGAGAGAGAGAGAGGAGGGTGAGGAAGGACTGAGGATGGTGTTGCTGGGAGGGAAGGATAGGGAAGGAGGGTAGAGAGAGAGAGAGGAGGGTGAGGAAGGACTGAGGATGGTGTTGCTGGGAGGGAATGATAGGGAAGGAGGGTAGAGAGAGAGTAGAGGACTTCTCTTTCTCTAGGGAGAGAGGGAGATGTGTGTGTATGTCTGTCTCTGTCTGTCACAACCTGGCCTTCTGTCTGTCAGACAGTCTCACAAAATAGCCCATCAAGAGCCCCGCTGATTAAATTATAACAATTCCCATTATCACCTGCGTCATATACAACAGAGACACATCCTGACTCAGGGTTTATCGATATGACCACCCCGGAGCACAAGCTGTGCTCGTCGACGCCAGGGCCTCACCATCCCCATCTGTCTCGGCGTCCTCATGAATATTCGGTGTCTGGGGTGATGACGTCGGGCCCCTCCCGGTAAGGAGAGTTTTGTAACAGGGTCACGTTGCGCTGCGGCACTGAACAAACAGACCTCCGAACAGCAGCAGTCCACCGTCTACTCTCCTCTACACCGAAGACAACACCTGCCCCTAACCTATTTAACTAGATAACTACAATATTATCAGGTAAGACACACTCCTCTTTGTGATATTTCTCATTTCAGTAACATGACATTTTGCTGTTCTGTCATTTAGATGAGAAACGTGTTAATTGTCCAGTCAGCTAAACTGTAAAAAAAGCTTATGCACGTGACAGCTACTTAACTAGCCAAATGTCTTGTCGGTATTTGTGGACACATATGTTGATATATATTTTGTAGCGCGAGAAACTATGAATTATACTGTAGCTTTTTCTGTAGCTGTTCGGTTGTTATTGTCTTCGCGGTTGGAGGTGAAGGAGCTGAGAGGGACGGAGACAGACGGAGAGACAGACCGAGAGACAGACAGAGAGACTAGAGCTAGGAGCAGCAGTTACCTTGTCTCAAGACCTAGACATTTCTGTGAACATTTCTATTAGTCATTTAGTGTTTTCTGTTTAAATAAATATAAATAAGGACGTTGCGGGACGAAGCGAGGGCAGCAGCAGTCTAGCTGGCTGAAGATGAAGTTGTGTCAGCCTGTTGCAGACAGACGAGGAGAGAGGACAGAGACGCTTATTACGGACTAATAACGAGTTTAACGACACCTGAACACGGGCAATTTCATAGCACAGTCTTATTGTCGATATTTACTGAAAACTACTGTAAACAGGGAGTGGATGTGGTAAATAGGCATAGGACAGTCCTTAATGTCGGGGTTCTTCCAGAGCACTATGCATCTCCTCCTCTCCCCACTACCCTCTCCTCCTCTCCTTTCCTCACTACCCTCTCCTCCTCTCCCCACTACACTCTCCTCCCTCCTACTCCTCTCCTCTCCCCACTACCCTCTCCTCCTCTCCTACCCTCCCTCTCCTACCCTCTCCTCCTCTCCTCTCCCCACTACCCTCTCCTCCTCTCCTCTCCCCACTACCTCTCCTCCTCTCCTCACTACCCTCTCCTCCTCTCCTCTCCCCACTACCCTCTCCTCCTCTCCTCTCCTCACTACCCTCTCCTCCTCTCCTCTCCCCACTACCCTCTCCTCCTCTCCTCTCCCCACTACCCTCTCCTCTCCTCTCCTCTCCCCACTACCCTCTCCTCCTCTCCTCACTACCCTCTCCTCTCCTACCCTCTCCTCCCCCTCACTACCCTCTCTCCTCCTCTCCTCATTACCCTCTCCTCCTCTCCTCACTACCCTCTCCTCCTCTCCTACCCTCTCCTCCCCTCACTACCCTCTCAAGCAGGTTAGCTTGAGTCATGGTGATGTCATCTGATTGGGGCGTTGTCACTGTGGGAAAGTCTACTGTGTGTGGCGAGGGTATCCTGCATGACTAGTCATTTCTGGTGGTCATTGCTGTAATAATATACTCAGACTATACCCAATCTATACTCGGACTATACTCAGACTATACTCGAACTATACTCGGGCTATACTCAGACTATAATCAGACTATACTCGGGCTATACTCAGACTATAATCTGACTATACTCTGACTATACTCGGACTATACTCAGACTATACTCAGGCTATACTCGGGCTATACTCAGACTATAATCAGACTATAATCGGGCTATACTCGGGCTATACTCGGACTATACTAAGATTATACTCTTTACCAGACATAACTAGAGACCTTGTCTGCCTGCCTGCCTGCCTGTCTGTCTTTCTGTCTGTCTGTCTGCCTGCCTGCCTGCCTGTCTTTCTGTCTGTCCTGCTGTCTGTCTGCCTGCCTGCCTGCCTGCCTGCCTGTCTTTCTGTCTGTCTGTCTGCCTGCCTGCCTGTCTGTCTGTCTGTCTGTCTTTCTGTCTGTCTTTCTGTCTGTCTGCTTGCCTGTCTGTCTTTCTGCCTGCCTGTCTGTCTGTCTGTCTGTCTGTCTGTCTGCTTGCCTGCCTGTCTTTCTGTCCGTCGGTCTGCTTGCCTAACTAACGATTTACAGGAGGTGAGTCAGGCTTTATGGTATGCACGTGCAGCAGGCCTGGGTGATCCTATTAACGTGTATCTGTGCTGCTGAAGGAGATGAAAGGTTTGTGAGAGCTCAAATTAGAAACTGCTGCTGAAGCAGATGACAGGTCGTTAGAGCTGAAGGAGATGACAGGTTGTTAGAGCTGAAGGAGGTTGTTAGAGCTCAAAATAGAAACTCTGCTGTGTGCTGCACCAGACACAACCTCTAAAAGCCCCGCGTCACTGTCAACAGGTGTGTTATGTTAGCTACAGGGATGGGTGTGACACTAATCAGTCCCCCAAGGACTGGAGTTGCCCATCCCTGATCCAAATGTCTCTGGCGCCTCCGTCCTGAGAGGAGTGTGTTGTCCAACTGTGCCAAACACATTAGTCGTCATAGAGTACGTACCCCTCCTCCTTCTCTCTTTGTTCTCCTTTGTCCCCCCCCCCCCCCCAACAGGAGGCCTCTGCGGAATTTGCCATCTCTGTCATATTGGAAACAATGTAATTGAGTTTGGCCTTTAAACACAGCACAATGCCATCCATCCATCCATCTCTAAACACAGCATAATGCCATCCATCCATCCTCTAAACACAGCACAATGCCATCCATCCATCCTCTAAACACAGCATAATGCCATGCCATCCATCCATCCATCATCCTCTAAACACAGCACAATGCATCCATCCATCCATCCATCTCTAAACACAGCCATAATGCCATCCATCCATCTCTAAACACAGCACAATGCCATCCATCCATCCTCTAAACACAGCACAATGCCATCCATCCTCTAAACACAGTATAATGCCATCCATCTCTGCATAATCATCCATCTCTAAACACAGCATAATGCCATCCATCCTCTAAACACAGCACAATGCCATCCATCCTATAAACACAGCATAATGCCTCCATAAACACAGCATAATGCCATCCATCCATCATCTCTAAACACAGCATAATGCCATCCATCCTCTAAACACAGCACAATGCCATCCATCTAAACACAGCATAATCTCCATCCTCTAAACACAGCATAATGCCATCCATCATCCATCCTCTAAACACAGCCATCCATAATGTTACCATCCATCCATGCCATCCATCCATCCTTTAAACACAGCACAATGCCATCCATCCATCCTCTAAACACAGCATAATGCCATCCATCTCTAAACACAGCATAATGCCATCCATCCATCCATCCTCTAAAACACAGCACAATGCCATCCATCTCTAAACACAGCATAATGCCATCCATTAAACACAGCACAATGCCATCATCCATCCTCTAAACACAGCATAATGCCATCCATCTAAACACAGCACAATGCCATCTCATCCTCTAAACACAGCATAATGCCATCCATCCATCTCTAAAAACACAATGCCATCCAATAAACACAGCCATCCATCCTCTAAACACAGCACAATGCCATCCATCCATCCTCTAAACACAGCATAAGCCATCCATCTCTAAAATGCCATCATCATCATCCTCTAAACACCATAATGCCATCCATCCTCTAAACACAGCACAATGCCATCCATCCATCTCTAAACACAGCATAATGCCATCCATCATAATGCCATCCATCCATCTCTAAACACAGCATAATGCCATCCATAAACACCATAATCCATCTCTAAACACAGCACAATGCCATCCATCTCTAAACACAGTAATAATGCCATCATCTCTAAAATGCATAATGCCATCCATCTCTCTAAACACAGCACAATGCCATCCATCCATCCTAAACACACTCAAACACAGCATAATATAATGCCATCCATCCATCCTCTAAACACAGCATAATGCCATCCATCCATCCATCAATGCATCCTCTAAACACAGCATAATGCTATCCATCTATCTCTCATAATGCCATCCATCCATCTATCTCTTCTAAACACAGCATAATGCCATCTAAACACAGCCATCCACACAGCTAAACACAGCATAATATCCATCCACTAAACACAGCATAATGCCATCCATCCTCTAAACACAGCCATCCATCCATCTCTAAACACAGCATAATGCCATCCCATCCTCTAAACACAGCACAATGCCATCCATCCATCCTCTAAACACAGCACAATGCCATCCATCCTCTAAACACAGCATAATGCCATCCATCCATCCTCTAAACACAGCATAATGCCATCCATCCATCTCTAAACACAGCACAATGCCATCCATCCATCCTCTAAACACCATGCCATCCATCCTCTAAACACAGCATAATGCCATCCATCCTCTAAACACCATCCATCCATCCATCCATCCTCTAAACACAGCATAATGCCATCCATCCATCCTCTAAACACAGCATCCTCTAAAATGCCATCCATCCATCCTCTAAACACAGCATAATGCCATCCATCCTAAACACAGCATAATGCCATCCATCCATCCTCTAAACACAGCACAATGCCATCCATCCTCTAAACACAGCACAATGCCATCCATCCATCTAAACACAGCTAATGCCATCCATCCTCTAAACACAGCATAAATCCACTAAACACAGCACAATGCCATCCATCCATCCTCTAAACACAGCATAATGCCATCCATCCTCTAAACACAGCATAATGCCATCCATCCTCTAAACACAGCACAATGCCATCCATCCATCTCTAAACACAGCACAATGCCATCCATCCATCCTCTAAACACAGCATAATGCCATCCATCCTCTAAACACAGCACAATGCCATCAATGCCATCCATCCATCCTCTAAACACAGCACTAAATGCCATCCATCCATCCTCTAAACACAGCATAATGCCAGCATAATCCATCCATCCTCTAAACACAGCACAATGCCATCCATCCATCCTCTAAACACAGCCATCCATCCTCTAAACAATGCCATCCATCCATCATCTCTAAACACAGCATAATGCCATCCATCCTCTAAACACAGCACAATGCCATCCATCCATCCTCTAAACACAGCATAATGCCATCCATCCACTAAACACAGCATAATGCCATCCATCCTCTAAACACAGCATAATGCCATCCATCCTCTAAACACAGCACAATGCCATCCATCCATCCTCTAAACACAGCATAATGCCATCCATCCATCCTCTAAACACAGCATAATGCCATCCATCCTCTAAACACAGCATAATGCCATCCATCCATCCTCTAAACACAGCACAATGCCATCCACAATGCCATCCATCCTCTAAACACAGCATAATGCCATCCATCCATCCATCTAAACACAGCATAATGCCATCCATCCATCCTCTAAACACAGCATAATGCCATCCATCCATCTAAACACAGCATAATGCCATCCATCCATCCTCTAAACACAGCACAATGCCCATCCATCCATCCATCCATCTATCCTCTAAACACAGCATAATGCCATCCATCCATCCTCTAAACACAGCATAATGCCATCCATCCATCTCTAAACACAGCATAATGCCATCCATAAACACAGCACAATCCATCCATCTAAACACAGCATAATGCCAATGCCATGCCATCCATCCTCTAAACACAGCATAATGCCATCCATCCTCTAAACACAGCATAATGCCATCCATCCATCCTCTAAACACAGCATAATGCCATCCATCCATCCTCTAAACACAGCATAATGCCATCCATCCATCCTCTAAACACAGCATAATGCCATCCATCCATCCTCTAAACACAGCATAATGCCATCCATCCATCCTCTAAACACAGCATAATGCCATCCATCCATCCTCTAAACACAGCATAATGCCATCCATCCTCTAAACACAGCATAATGCCATCCATCCATCCTCTAAACACAGCATAATGCCATCCATCCTCTAAACACAGCATAATGCCATCCATCCTCTAAACACAGCATAATGCCATCCATCCTCTAAACACAGCATAATGCCATCCATCCATCCTCTAAACACAGCACAATGCCATCCATCCATCCATCCTCTAAACACAGCATAATGCCATCCATCCTCTAAACACAGCATAATGCCATCCATCCATCCTCTAAACACAGCATAATGCCATCCATCCATCCTCTAAACACAGCACAATGCCATCCATCCTCTAAACACAGCATAATGCCATCCATCCATCCTCTAAACACAGCATAATGCCATCCATCCATCCTCTAAACACAGCCATCCATCCATCCTCTAAACACAGCACAATGCCATCCATCCATCCTCTAAACACAGCATAATGCCATCCATCCATCCATCCTCTAAACACAGCATAATGCCATCCATCCATCCTCTAAACACAGCACAATGCCATCCATCCATCCTCTAAACACAGCATAATGCCATCCATCCATCCTCTAAACACAGCACAATGCCATCCATCCTCTAAACACAGCATAATGCCATCCATCCATCCTCTAAACACAGCATAATGCCATCCATCCTCTAAACACAGCATAATGCCATCCATCCATCCTCTAAACACAGCATAATGCCATCCATCCATCCTCTAAACACAGCATAATGCCATCCATCCATCCCTCTAAACACAGCATAATGCCATCCATCCATCCATCCATCCTCTAAACACAGCATAATGCCATCCATCCATCCTCTAAACACAGCACAATGCCATCCATCCATCTCTCTAAAACACAGCACAATGCCATCCATCCATCCTCTAAACACAGCATAATGCCATCCATCCATCCTCTAAACACAGCACAATGCCATCCATCCATCCTCTAAACACAGCATAATGCCATCCATCCATCCTCTAAACACAGCATAATGCCATCCATCCATCCTCTAAACACAGCACAATGCACTAAAATGCCAATCCATCCATCCTCTAAACACAGCATAATGCCATCCATCCATCTCTAAACACAGCACAATGCCATCCATCTCTAAACACCCATCCATCCCTCTAAACACAGCATAATGCCATCCATCCATCTAAACACAGCATAATGCCATCCATCCATCCTCTAAACACAGCACAATGCCATCCATCCATCCTCTAAACACAGCATAATGCCATCCATCCTCTAAACACAGCATAATGCCATCCATCCTCTAAACACCATCCATCCATCTCTAAACACAGCATAATGCATCCATCCATCCTCTAAACACAGCATAATGCCATCCATCCTCTAAACACAGCATAATGCCATCCATCCATCCATCCTCTAAACACAGCATAATGCCATCCATCCATCCTCTAAACACAGCACAATGCCATCCATCCTCTAAACACAGCACAATGCCATCCATCCATCCTCTAAACACAGCATAATGCCCATCTAAACACAGCATAATCCATCCATCCATCCTCTAAACACAGCATAATGCCATCCATCCATAATCCATCCTCTAAACACAGCATAAACACATCCTCTAAACACAGCATAATGCCATCCATCCCTCCATCCATCCTAAACACAGCACAATGCCATCCATCCATCCTCTAAACACAGCACAATGCCATCCATCCATCCTCTAAACACAGCATAATGCCATCCATCCATCCTCTAAACACAGCATAATGCCATCCATCCATCCTCTAAACACAGCACAATGCCATCCATCCATCCTCTAAACACAGCACAATGCCATCCATCCTCTAAACACAGCACAATGCCATCCATCCTCTAAACACAGCACAATGCCATCCATCCATCCTCTAAACACAGCATAATGCCATCCATCCATCCTCTAAACACAGCATAATGCCATCCATCCATCATCCATCCTCTAAACACAGCACAATGCCATCCATCCATCCCTCTAAACACAGCATAATGCCATCCATCCATCTCTAAACACAGCATAATGCCATCCATCCTCTAAACACAGCATAATGCCATCCATCCATCCTCTAAACACATAATGCCATCCAATGCATAATCCATCCATCTCTAAACACAGCATAATGCCATCCATCCTCTAAACACAGCACAATGCCATCCATCCCTCTAAACACAGCATAATGCCATCCATCCATCCTCTAAACACAGCCATCCATCCATCCTCTAAACACAGCATAATGCCATCCATCCATCCTCTAAACACAGCATAATGCCATCCATCCATCTAAACACAGCATAATGCCATCCATAAACACCATAAACACAGCATAATGCCATCCATCCATCCTCTAAACACAGCATAATGCCATCCATCCATCCTTCTAAACACAGCATAATGCCATCCTCTAAACACAGCACAATGCCATCCATCCATCCTCTAAACACAGCATAATGCCATCCATCCATCCTCTAAACACAGCATAATGCCATCCATCCTCTAAACACAGCATAATGCCATCCATCCATCCTCTAAACACAGCATAATGCCATCCATCCATCCTCTAAACACAGCATAATGCCATCCATCCATCCTCTAAACACAGCATAATGCCATCCATCCATCCTCTAAACACAGCACAATGCCATCCATCCATCCTCTAAACACAGCACAATGCCATCCATCCATCCTCTAAACACAGCATAATGCCATCCATCCTCTAAACACAGCACAATGCCATCCATCCATCCTCTAAACACAGCACAATGCCATCCATCCATCCTCTAAACACAGCATAATGCCATCCATCCTCTAAACACAGCATAATGCCATCCATCCATCCTCTAAACACAGCATAATGCCATCCATCCATCCTCTAAACACAGCATAATGCCATCCATCCTCTAAACACAGCATAATGCCATCCATCCATCCTCTAAACACAGCACAATGCCATCCATCCTCTAAACACAGCATAATGCCATCCATCCATCCTCTAAACACAGCATAATGCCATCCATCCATCCTCTAAACACAGCATAATGCCATCCATCCATCCTTTAAACACAGCATAATGCCATCCATCCTCTAAACACAGCATAATGCCATCCATCCATCCTCTAAACACAGCATAATGCCATCCATCCATAATCATCCATCTCTAAACACAGCATAATGCCATCCATCCATCCTCTAAACACAGCATAATGCCATCCATCCATCTCTAAACACAGCATAATGCCATCCATCCATCCTCTAAACACAGCACAATGCCATCCATCCATCCTCTAAACACAGCATAATGCCATCCATCCATCAATCCTCTAAACACAGCACAATGCCATCCATCCATCCTCTAAACACAGCATAATGCTATCCCATCCATCCATATCTCTAAACACAGCATAATGCCATCCATCCATCCTCTAAACACAGCATAATGCCATCCATCCTCTAAACACAGCACAATGCCATCCATCCATCCTCTAAACACAGCACAATGCCATCCATCCATCCTCTAAACACAGCATAATGCCATCCATCCATCCTCTAAACACAGCATAATGCCATCCATCCTCTAAACACAGCATAATGCCATCCATCCTCTAAACACAGCACAATGCCATCCATCCATCCTCTAAACACAGCATAATGCCATCCATCCATCCTCTAAACACAGCACAATGCCATCCATCCATCCTCTAAACACAGCATAATGCCATCCATCCATCCTCTAAACACAGCATAATGCCATCCATCCATCCTCTAAACACAGCATAATGCCATCCATCCATCCTCTAAACACAGCATAATGCCATCCATCCATCTCTAAACACAGCACAATGCCATCCATCCATCTCCATCCTCTAAACACAGCATAATGCCATCCATCCATCCTCTAAACACAGCACAATGCCATCCATCATCTCTAAACACAGCATAATGCCATCCATCCTCTAAACACAGCACAATGCCATCCATCCTCTAAACACAGCATAACAATGCATAATGCCATCCATCCATCCATCCTCTAAACACAGCATAATGCCATCCATCCATCCTCTAAACACAGCATAATGCCATCCATCCATCCTCTAAACACAGCATAATGCCATCCATCCATCTCTAAACACAGCATAATGCCATCCATCCATCCTCTAAACACAGCACAATGCCATCCATCCATCTCTAAACACAGCATCTAAACATCCATCTCTAAACACAGCATAATGCCATCCATCCATCCTCTAAACACAGCACAATGCCATCCATCCATCTCTAAACACAGCACAATGCCATCCATCCTCTAAACACAGCATAATGCCATCCATCCATCCTAAACAAACATCCATCCATCTCTCTAAACATAATGCCATCCTCTCCATCCATCCTCTAAACACAGCATAATGCATCCATCCATCCTCTAAACACAGCACAATGCCATCCATCCATCCTCTAAACACAGCATAATGCCATCCATCCTCTAAACACAGCATAATGCCATCCATCCATCCTCTAAACACAGCATAATGCATCCATCCTCTAAACACAGCACAATGCCATCCATCCATCCTCTAAACACAGCATAATGCCATCCATCCATCCTCTAAACACAGCATAATGCCATCCATCCATCCATCCTCTAAACACAGCATAATGCCATCCATCCATCCTCTAAACACAGCATAATGCCATCCATCCATCCACTAAACACAGCATAATGCCATCCATCCTCTAAACACAGCACAATGCCATCCATCCATCCTCTAAACACAGCATAATGCCATCCATCCTCTAAACACAGCATAATGCCATCCATCCATCCTCTAAACACAGCACAATGCCATCCATCCATCCTCTAAACACAGCATAATGCCATCCATCCTCTAAACACAGCATAATGCCATCCATCCTCTAAACACAGCATAATGCCATCCATCCATCCTCTAAACACAGCATAATGCCATCCATCCATCCTCTAAACACAGCATAATGCCATCCATCCATCCTCTAAACACAGCACAATGCCATCCATCCATCCTCTAAACACAGCATAATGCCATCCATCCATCCTCTAAACACAGCATAATGCCATCCATCCTCTAAACACAGCATAATGCCATCCATCCATCCTCTAAACACAGCACAATGCCATCCATCCATCCTCTAAACACAGCATAATGCCATCCATCCATCCTCTAAACACAGCACAATGCCATCCATCCTCTAAACACAGCATAATGCCATCCATCCATCCTCTAAACACAGCACAATGCCATCCATCCATCCTCTAAACACAGCACAATGCCATCCATCCTAAACACAGCTAAACACAGCTAACAATGCCATCCATCCATCCTCTAAACACAGCATAAACACCATCCATCCATCCTCTAAACACAGCACAATGCCATCCATCCATCCTCTAAACACAGCATAATGCCATCCATCCATCCTCTAAACACAGCACAATGCCATCCATCCATCCTCTAAACACAGCACAATGCCATCCATCCATCCTCTAAACACAGCACTATCTAAACACAGCACAATGCCATCCATCCATCCCTAAACACAGCATAATCCATCCATCCTCTAAACACAGCATAATGCCATCCATCCATCCTCTAAACACAGCAGCATAATGCCAATGCCATCCATCCATGCCCTCTAAACACAGCACAATGCCATCCATCCATCCTCTAAACACAGCACAATGCCATCCATCCATCCTCTAAACACAGCCATCCATCCATCCTCTAAACACAGCATAATGCCATCCATCCATCCTCTAAAACACAGCCATCCATCCTCTAAAATGCCATCCATCCATCCTCTAAACACAGCACAATGCCATCCATCCTCTAAACACAGCATAATGCCATCCATCCATCCTCTAAACACAGCATAATGCCATCCATCCTCTAAACACAGCACAATGCCATCCATCCATCCTCTAAACACAGCATAATGCCATCCATCCATCCTCTAAACACAGCACAATGCCATCCATCCATCCTCTAAACACAGCATAATGCCATCCATCCTCTAAACACAGCATAATGCCATCCATCCATCCTCTAAACACAGCATAATGCCATCCATCCTCTAAACACAGCATAATGCCATCCATCCATCCTCTAAACACAGCACAATGCCATCCATCCATCCATCCTCTAAACACAGCATAATGCCATCCATCCATCCTCTAAACACAGCACAATGCCATCCATCCATCCTCTAAACACCATAATCCATCCATCTAAACAGCATAATGCATCCATCCATCCACTAAACACAGCATAATGCCATCCATCCTCTAAACACAGCATAATATCCATCCATCTCTAAACACAGCCATCCATCATCTCTAAACACAGCACAATGCATCCATCCTCTAAACACCATAATGCCATCCATCCATCCTCTAAACACAGCATAATGCCATCCATCCATCCTCTAAACACAGCATAATGCCATCCATCCATCCATCCTCTAAACACAGCATAATGCCATCCATCCATCCTCTAAACACAGCATAATGCCATCCATCCATCCTCTAAACACAGCATAATGCCATCCATCCATCCTCTAAACACAGCACAATGCCATCCATCCATCCTCTAAACACAGCATAATGCCATCCATCCTCTAAACACAGCATAATGCCATCCATCCATCCTCTAAACACAGCACAATGCCATCCATCCATCCTCTAAACACAGCATAATGCCATCCATCCATCCTCTAAACACAGCATAATGCCATCCATCCATCCTCTAAACACAGCACAATGCCATCCATCCTCTAAACACAGCATAATGCCATCCATCCTCTCCATCCATCCCTCTAAACACAGCATAATGCCATCCATCCATCCTCTAAACACAGCACAATGCCATCCATCCTCTAAAAACACAAGCCATAATAAACACAGCATAATGCCATCATCCTCTAAACACAGCATAATGCCATGCCATCCATCAATGCCATCCATCCATCCTCTAAACACAGCATAATGCCATCCATCCATCCTCTAAACACAGCATAATGCCATCCATCTAAACAGCATAATGCAATACCGCCATCCCTCTAAACACAGCACAATGCCATCCATCCATCCTCTAAACACAGCATCCTCTAAACACAGCCATCCATCCATCCTCTAAACACAGCATAATGCCATCCATCCATCCTCTAAACACAGCATAATGCTAAACACATGCCATCCATCCATCTAAACACAGCACAATGCCATCCATCCATCCATCCTCTAAACACAGCATAATGCCATCCATCCATCCTCTAAACACAGCACAATGCCATCCATCCATCCTCTAAACACAGCATAATGCCATCCATCCTCTAAACACAGCACAATCCATCCATCCTCTAAACACAGCATAATGCCATCCATCCATCCTCTAAACACAGCATAATGCCATCCATCCTCTAAACACAGCACAATGCCATCCATCCATCCTCTAAACACAGCACAATGCCATCCATCCATCCTCTAAACACAGCATAATGCCATCCATCATCTCTAAACACAGCACAATGCCATCCATCTCTAAACACAGCACAATGCCATCCATGCATAATCCATCCATCCTCTAAACACAGCATAATGCCATCCATCCATCTCTAAACACAGCATAATGCCATCCATCCATCTCTCTAAACACAGCATAATGCCATCCATCCATCCTCTAAACACAGCACAATGCCATCCATCCATCCTCTAAACACAGCACAATGCCATCCATCCTCTAAACACAGCATAATGCCATCCATCCATCCATCCTCTAAACACAGCATAATGCCATCCATCCTCTAAACACAGCATAATGCCATCCATCCATCCTCTAAACACAGCATAATGCCATCCATCCTCTAAACACAGCACAATGCCATCCATCCATCCTATAAACACAGCATAATGCCATCCATCCATCCTCTAAACACAGCATAATGCCATCCATCCATCCTCTAAACACAGCACAATGCCATCCATCCTCTCCATCCATCCATCCATAAACACAGCATAATGCCATCCATCCACTAAACACAGCATAATGCCATCCATCCATCCTCTAAACACAGCATAATGCCATCCATCCATCCTCTAAACACAGCATAATGCCATCCATCCATCTCTAAACACAGCACAATGCCATCCATCCTCTAAACACAGCACAATGCCATCCATCCATCCTCTAAACACAGCACAATGCCATCCATCCTCTAAACACAGCATAATGCCATCCATCCTCTAAACACAGCATAATGCCATCCATCCATCCACTAAACACAGCATAATGCCATCCATCCTCTAAACACAGCATAATGCCATCCATCCTCTAAACACAGCATAATGCCATCCATCCTCTAAACACAGCACAATGCCATCCATCCTCTAAACACAGCACAATGCCATCCATCCATCCTCTAAACACAGCATAATGCCATCCATCTACTAAAACAGCATAATGCCATCATCCTCTAAACACAGCATAATGCCATCCATCCATCCTCTAAACACAGCATAATGCCATCCATCCTCTAAACACAGCATAATGCATCCATCCATCTCTAAACACAGCATCCATCCTCTAATCCATCCATCTCTAAACACAGCATAATGCCATCCATCTCTAAACACAGCATAATGCCATCCATCCATCTAAACACAGCATAATGCTCCATCCATCCTCTAAACACAGCATAATGCCATCCATCCATCCTCTAAACACAGCACAATGCCATTCATCCATCTCTAAACACAGCATAATGCCATCCATCCATCCTCTAAACACAGCATAATGCATCCATCCATCCTCTAAACACAGCACAATGCCATCCATCCATCTCTAAACACAGCATATCCATGCATAATGCCATCCATCCTCTAAACACAGCACAATG
>NW_027039839.1:68526-108522 GCF_034236695.1 Oncorhynchus nerka | reverse complement strand
ACATCTCTTAAACTCTGAACACTCTGATAGTTGAGAACCACAGCAGTTAATCCATTGTGACTGTCACAGAGACGACCATCCCTGTTACACTGTCCCAGGAAATACAAGTGGAGGGACTTACTCATTGGTGGTGGATGAGATGAGTCTCTCCCCTGTCACAATGTAACGTGTTGCTTTTATTACAGCACCTTCAGCACCTTCAATCATGTGCAAATATGGTACAATCCAGGTGAGCAAAGCTCTTAGAGACTTACCCAGAAAGACTCACAGCTCTTAGAGACTTACCCAGAAAGACTCACAGCTCTTAGAGACTTACCCAGAAAGACTCACAGCTCTTAGAGACTTACCCAGAAAGACTCACAGCTCTTAGAGACTTACCCAGAAAGACTCACAGCTCTTAGAGACTTACCCAGAAAGACTCACAGCTCTTAGAGACTTACCCAGAAAGACTCACAGCTCTTAGAGACTTACCCAGAAAGACTCACAGCTCTTAGAGACTTACAGAAAGACTCACAGCTCTTAGAGACTTACCCAGAAAGACTCACAGCTCTTAGAGACTTACCCAGAAAGACTCACAGCTCTTAGAGACTTACCCAGAAAGACTCACAGCTCTTAGAGACTTACCCAGAAAGACTTACAGCTCTTAGAGACTTACCCAGAAAGACACAGCTCTTAGAGACTTACCCAGAAAGACTCACAGCTCTTAGAGACTTACTCAGAAAGACTCACAGCTCTTAGAGACTTACCCAGAAAGACTCACAGCTCTTAGAGACTTACCCAGAAAGACTCAAAGCTCTTAGAGACTTACCCAGAAAGACTCACAGCTCTTAGAGACTTACCCAGAAAGACTCACAGCTCTTAGAGACTTACCCAGAAAGACTCAAAGCTCTTAGAGACTTACCCAGAAAGACTCACAGCTCTTAGAGACTTACCCAGAAAGCCTCACAGCTCTTAGAGACTTACCCAGAAAGACTCAAAGCTCTTAGAGACTTACCCAGAAAGACTCACAGCTCTTAGAGACTTACCCAGAAAGACTCACAGCTCTTAGAGACTTACCCAGAAAGACTCACAGCTCTTAGAGACTTACCCAGAAAGACTCACAGCTCTTAGAGACTTACCCAGAAAGACTCACAGCTCTTAGAGACTTACCCAGAAAGACTCACAGCTCTTAGAGACTTACCCAGAAAGACTCACAGCTCTTAGAGACTTACCCAGAAAGACTCTAATCTCTGTCGAATGTGATTCTAACATGTATTGAGGCTGGGTTTCTGTACAGCACTTTGTGACATCAGCTGATGTAAGAAGGGCTTTATAAATCAACTTGATTGATTGATTATATATACATTTGATTATTGACTCAGAGGTGGGAATACCTATGTAAATGAGATATTTCTGTATTTAGTTTCCAATAAATTTGATAAAGACATGTTCTCACTTAGTCATTATGGGTTACTGTGTGTAGATGGGTGGGCAGAAAAAATCAATGGAATCCATTTTGAATTCAGGCTGTAACCCAACAAAATGTGGAATAAGTGAAGGGGTGTGACTACTTTCTGAAGGCACTGCATCTGGCAAAACACTCACAATATAAATCCAATCAATTCTAATTGTAGAAGTGGTACCCCACCTAGCCCTGCACCCCCTGCCGTTACGCCCCTGTAGATAATAATATACGGGGGAAACAGAATAATAGTCATGCAGAATGATGCTGGAGCCTTTACCTGTTTCCAGGGTCTGGAGACGTCATGCTCCTGGTGACGTGACACATCTTTAAGGGGATGTACCTCCTGTCCCCCTGTAGGGACATGGTGGGGGTGATGGGGATGTCACAGTGGGGGCTACCCAGCCTCGGGGACTCGGGTGGGGGCGTCTCCCAGCCTATCTCTGACACAGGAGAACCCTTCTTCACATAGGGGCTGGCTTCTCTCATGTACTTCACTGGGAATATGAGAGAGGAGAATTATGGGTAAGCTTTTTCACAACCTGTCTTGAGGCTGGCTTCTCTCATGTACTTCACTGGACCAACAAGACAAAGGAATCATTTACTATGTTTTCATTGGTAGAGAGGTCATGCCTTTACTGCTGTTATGTTTGGTGAGGATAGTGCTAAGAGTCCTTGCCAACGTAACTTCAGTAGAGCTAGCTAGTGTCCTATAGAGGAGATTGACATGCAGACTCATAAAGTGACCCTGCTGTAACCCCACAATCTGTACCAGGCCGGTAGAGGTCCAAATATATTATACAGTTCTATTAGTGGTCCAAATATATTATACAGTTCTATTAGTGGTCTATTAGTGGTCCAGTTCTATTAGTGGTCCAGTTCTATTAGTGGTCCAGTTCTATTAGTGGTCCAGTTCTATTAGTAGTCCAGTTCTATTAGTGGTCCAGTTCTATTAGTAGTCCAGTTCTATTAGTGGTCCAGTTCTATTAGTGGTCCAGTTCTATTAGTGGTCCAGTTCTATTAGTGGTCCAGTTCTATTAGTGGTCCAGTTCTATTAGTGGTCCAGTTCTATTAGTGGTCCAGTTCTATTAGTGGTCCAGTTCTATTAGTAGTCCAGTTCTATTAGTGGTCCAGTTCTATTAGTGGTCCAGTTCTATTAGTGGTCCAGGTCTATTAGTGGTCCAGTTCTATTAGTGGTCCAGTTCTATTAGTGGTCCAGTTCTATGGTCCAGTTCTATTAGTGGTCCAGTTCTATTAGTGGTCCAGTTCTATTAGTGGTCCAGTTCTATTAGTGGTCCAGGTCTGTTAGAAGTGTTAATCCATTCTACAACGTGTTCTGAACTCACATCTATGAGTCACAACACACATCATACCTTGTACCCAGTTTAACACTTTCTGTGAACTCAAAGATATTGCACCTCCATGGGAAAACGTTGGTTGGCATTGTTTGAGAGGATTAGATGGATCGCTCCAAACTATGGATGTGAACCTGGCCAACAGCTCAGAGATGAGAGTCATTGGAAGTATTCCACACCACACAAGAGGCCTAATCCGACCAAAGACCACAACTCTGGGACATGGGATTCATTAGTCATTTGGTGGCTACACAGTTTCATAGACACAATCTGTGAATCACGTTAAATCCACAGCATTGATCACGAGTCACAGTAGACATGAATAACATAGCTATTATTACCCTGCTATAAACAAAATGTATCAGACTGTATGGAGTTAGTTTAAATTACAGGGCCGTGTGAACAACACTGATGTCAACCATTTACTCCTGCAGAAGGCAGGGATCTGCTTCCACCAACTGCATTACATCAATCTCTAAAGAGAAGTGGCAATATATTACAGAAATATATTAGCTTTTAACTGTTTATATTCCTAAACTATGGAGCTCTAAACGTATCAGCTGATGAACAGTTCTGGCATTCACTGTATTACATCCATCCAAGGGGAAGGTTTCAGAGGATAACATGACAAAGATGTACTGAAAAGGTGTACAAACATGACACAGG
Organism: Oncorhynchus nerka; assembly: GCF_034236695.1. NCBI lineage: Eukaryota > Metazoa > Chordata > Actinopteri > Salmoniformes > Salmonidae > Oncorhynchus > Oncorhynchus nerka. The sequence continues at coordinate 105,060 of NW_027039839.1, read as the reverse complement.
AGGTTGGTGAAACCTTAATTGGGGAGGACTGGGCTCGTGGTAATGACTGGAGTGGAATCAGTGGAATGGAATCAAATACATCAGACACATGGTTTCCATGGTTTCCATCCGTTTGATGCCATTCCATCAACTCCATTCCGGCTATTATTATGAGCTGTCCTCCCCTCAGAAACCTCCCCTGAAACACGAGTACAGGCCCTGTTCTTTAAGGAACGAAGTAAAGAAACCTCCACTGAAACACGAGTACAGGCCCTGTTCTTTAAGGAACGAAGTAAAGAAACCTCCCCTGAAACATGAGTACAGGCCCTGTTCTTTAAGGAACGAAGTAAAGAAATCTCCACTGAAACACGAGTACAGGCCCTGTTCTTTAAGGAACGAAGTAAAGAAACCTCCCCTGGAACACGAGTACAGGCCCTGTTCTTTAAGGAACGAAGTAAAGAAACCTCCCCTGAAACACGAGTACAGGCCCTGTTCTTTAAGGAACGAAATAAAGAAACCTCCCCTGAAACACGGGTACAGGCCCTGTTCTTTAAGGAACGAAGTAAAGAAACCTCCCCTGGAACACGAGTAACAGGCCCTGTTCTTTAAGGAACGAAGTAAAGAAACCTCCCCTGGAACACGAGTACAGGCCCTGTTCTTTAAGGAACGAAGTAAAGAAACCACCCCTGAAACACGAGTACAGGCCCTGCTCTTTAAGGAACAAAGTAAAGAAACCTCCCCTGGAACACGAGTACAGGCCCTGTTCTTTAAGGAACGAAGTAAAGAAACCTCCACTGAAACACGAGTAACAGGCCCTGTTCTTTTAAGGAACGAAGTAAAGAAACCTCCACTGAAACACGAGTAACAGGCCCTGTTCTTTAAGGAACGAAGTAAAGAAACCTCCACTGAAACACGAGTAACAGGCCCTGTTCTTTAAGGAACGAAGTAAAGAAACCTCCCCTGAAACATGAGTACAGGCCCTGTTCTTTAAGGAACGAAGTAAAGAAACCCCTGGAACACGAGTACAGGCCCTGTTCTTTAAGGAACGAAGTAAAGAAACCTCCCCTGGAACACGAGTACAGGCCCTGTTCTTTAAGGAACGAAGTAAAGAAACCTCCACTGAAACACGAGTAACAGGCCCTGTTCTTTTAAGGACTGAAGTAAAGAAACCTCCCCTGAAACACGAGTAACAGGCCCTGTTCTTTAAGGAACGAAGTAAAGAAACCTCCACTGAAACACGAGTAACAGGCCCTGTTCTTTAAGGAACGAAGTAAAGAAACCTCCCCTGAAACATGAGTACAGGCCCTGTTCTTTAAGGAACGAAGTAAAGAAACCCCTGGAACACGAGTACAGGCCCTGTTCTTTAAGGAACGAAGTAAAGAAACCTCCCCTGGAACACGAGTACAGGCCCTGTTCTTTAAGGAACGAAGTAAAGAAACCTCCACTGAAACACGAGTAACAGGCCCTGTTCTTTTAAGGACTGAAGTAAAGAAACCTCCCCTGAAACACGAGTACAGGCCCAGTTCTTTAAGGAACGAAGGAGAATAAGTAAAGAAAGGTATCAACATCTAACAGAAGCGTAAGACTATCATTATGCATAGAAGCTGACAGATCTGGCAAACAGATAGGCCTACCTCTGCAAGGGCAGGGTATGAAGTAGTCTTACGGGAATTCCTTGCTGAAGCCCTTTCATCTAATCCTCACGCTTATGTTGTAGTTGTGGTGTCATTAGTTCAGGCGCCAGCGGGATGCTTTCAGAGTGAGGTCATACACAGAACTCAGAGTATTCCTCTCTCGTTTGCCTCTCTCTCTTTCACTTATCGCTCCTATCTACTGGTTCTGCTCTCTCCTTCCTACTGGTTCTGCTCTCTCCTATCTACTGGTTCTGCTCTCTCCTATCTACTGGTTCTGCTCTCTCCTATCTACTGGTTCTGCTCTCTCCTTCCTACGGGTTCTCTCTCCTATCTACTGGTCCTGCACTCTCCTGTCTACTGGTTCTGCTCTCTCCTATCTACTGGTTCTGCTCTCTCCTATCTACTGGTTCTGCACTCTCCTATCTACTGATTCTGCTCTCTCCTGTCTACTGGTTCTGCTCTCTCCTGTCTACTGGTTCTGCTCTCTCCTGTCTACTGGTTCTGCTCTTTCTTATCTACTGGTTATGCTCTCTCCTATCTACTGGTTCTCTCTCCTATCTACTGGTTCTGCTCTCTCCTTCTTACTGGTTCTGCTGTCTCCTATCTACTGGTTCTGCTGTCTCCTATCTACTGGTTCTGCTCTCTCCTATCTACTGGTCCTGCTCTCTCCTATCTACTGGTTCTGCTCTCTCCTATCTACTGGTTCTGCTCTCTCGTTCCTACTGGTTCTGCTCTCTCCTATATACTGGTTCTGCTCTCTCCTTCCTACTGGTTCTGCTCTCTCCTTCCTACTGGTTCTGCTCTCTCCTTCCTACTGGTTCTGCTCTCTCCTTCCTACTGGTTCTGCTCTCTCCTTCCTACTGGTTCTGCTCTCTCCTCTATACTGGTTCTGCTCTCTCCTATCTGCTGGTTCTGCACTCTCCTTCCTACTGGTTCTGCTCTCTTCTGTCTACTGGTTATGCTCTCTCCTATCTACTGGTCCTGCTCTCTCCTTCCTACTGGTTCTGCTCTCTCCTATCTACTGATTCTGCTCTCTCCTATCTACTGGTTCTGCTCTCTCCTTCCTACTGGTTCTGCTCTCTCCTTCCTACTGGTTCTGCTCTCTCCTATCTACTGGTTCTGCTCTCTCCTTCCTACTGGTTCTGCTCTCACCTTCCTACTGGTTCTGCTCTCTCCTATCTACTGCTTCTGCTCTCTCCTATCTGCTGGTTCTGCACTCTCCTTCCTACTGGTTCTGCTCTCTTCTGTCTACTGGTTCTGCTCTCTCCTATCTACTGGTTCTGCTCTCACCTTCCTACTGGTTCTGCTGTCTCCTTCCTACTGGTTCTCTCTCCTATCTACTGGTTCTGCTCTCTCCTATCTATGGGTTCTCTCTCCTATCTACTGGTTCTGCTCTCTCCTATCTACTGGTTTAGCTCTCTCCTTCCTACTGGTTCTGCTCTCTCCTTCCTACTGGTTCTGCTCTCTCCTATCTACTGGTACTGCTCTCTCCTTCCTATTGGTTCTGCTCTCTCATCTATTGGTTTAGCTCTCTCCTATCTACTGGTTCTGCTCTCTCCTATCTATGGGTTCTGCTCTCTCCTTCCTACTGGTTCTGCTCTCTCCTTCCTACTGGTTCTGCTCTCTCCTATCTACTGGTACTGCTCTCTCCTTCTTATTGGTTCTGCTCTCTCATCTATTGGTTTAGCTCTCTCCTATCTACTGGTTCTGCTCTCTCCTATCTACTGGTTCTGCTCTCACCTTCCTACTGCTTCTGCTCTCTCCTTCCTACTGGTTCAGCTCTCTCCTATCTACTGGTTCTGCTCTCTCCTATCTACTGGTACTGCTCTCTCCTTCCTATTGGTTCTGCTCTCTCATATATATTGGTTTAGCTCTCTCCTATCTACTGGTTCTGCTCTCTCCTTCCTACTGGTTCTGCTCTCTCATATCTACTGGTTCTGCTCTCACCTTCCTACTGGTTCTGCTCTCTCCTATCTACTGGTTCTGCTCTCACCTTCCTACTGGTTCTGCTCTCTCCTATCTACTGGTTTAGCTCTCTCCCATCTACTGGTTCTCTCTCCTTCCTACTGGTTCTGCTCTCTCCTTCCTACGGGTTCTGCTCTCCTTCCTACTGGTTCTGCTCTCTCCTTCCTACTGGTTCTGCTCTCTCCTATCTACTGGTACTGCTCTCTCCTTCCTACTGGTTCTGCTGTCTCCTATCTACTGGTTTAGCGCTCTCCTATCTACTGGTTTAGCTCTCTCCTATCTACTGGTTCTCTCTCCTTCCTACTGGTTCTGCTCTCTCCTTCCTACTGGTTTCTGCTCTCTCCTTCCTACTGGTTCTGCTCTCTCCTTCCTACTGGTTCTGCTCTCTCCTATCTACTGGTTTAGCGCTCTCCTATCTACTGGTTCTGCTCTCTCCTATCTACTGGTTCTGCTCTCTCCTATCTACTGGTTCTGCTCTCTCCTATTTACTGATTCTGCTCTCTCCTATTTACTGATTCTGCTCTCTCATATCTACTGGTTTAGCTCTCTCCTATCTACTGGTTCTGCTCTCTCCTTCCTACTGGTTCTGCTCTCTGCTTCCTACTGGTTCTCTCTCCTATTTACTGGTTCTGCTCTCTCCTATCTACTGGTTCTGGTCTCTCATATCTACTGGTGCTGCTCTCTCCTTCCTACTGGTTCTGCTCTCTCCTATTCATTGATTCTGCTCTCGCATATCTACTGGTTCTGCACTCTCCTATCTACTGGTTCTGCTCTCTCCTGTCTACTGGTTCTGCTCTCTCCTGTCTACTGGTTCTGCTCTCTCCTATCTACTGGTTCTGCTCTCTCCTGTCTACTGGTTCTGCTCTTTCTTATCTACTGGTTTAGCTCTCTCCTATCTACTGGTTCTCTCTCCTTCCTACTGGTTCTGCTCTCTCCTTCCTACGGTTTCTGCTCTCTCCTTCCTACTGGTTCTGCTCTCTCCTTCCTACTGGTTCTGCTCTCTCCTATTTACTGATTCTGCTCTCTCCTATTTACTGATTCTGCTCTCTCATATCTACTGGTTTAGCTCTCTCCTATCTACTGGTTCTGCTCTCTCCTTCCTACTTGTTCTGCTCTCTGCTTCCTACTGGTTCTCTCTCCTATTTACTGGTTCTGCTCTCTCCTATCTACTGGTTCTGCTCTCTCCTTCCTACTGGTTCTCTCTCCTATCTACTGGTTTAGCGCTCTCCTATCTACTGGTTCTGCTCTCTCCTATCTACTGGTTCTGCTCTCTCCTATCTACTGGTTCTGCTCTCTCCTATCTACTGGTTCTGCTCTCTCCTATTTACTGGTTCTGCTCTCTCCTATTTACTGATTCTGCTCTCTCCTATTTACTGATTCTGCTCTCTCATATCTACTGGTTTAGCTCTCTCCTATCTACTGGTTCTGCTCTCTCCTTCCTACTTGTTCTGCTCTCTGCTTCCTACTGGTTCTCTCTCCTATTTACTGGTTCTGCTCTCTCCTATCTACTGGTTCTGCTCTCTCCTTCCTACTGGTTCTCTCTCCTATCTACTGGTTCTGCTCTCTCCTATCTACTGGTTCTGCTCTCTCATATCTACTGGTGCTGCTCTCTCCTTCCTACTGGTTCTGCTCTCTCCTATTCATTGATTCTGCTCTCGCATATCTACTGGTTCTGCACTCTCCTATCTACTGGTTCTGCTCTCTCCTGTCTACTGGTTCTGCTCTCTCCTGTCTACTGGTTCTGCTCTCTCCTATCTACTGGTTCTGCTCTCTCCTGTCTACTGGTTCTGCTCTTTCTTATCTACTGGTTATGCTCTCTCCTGTCTACTGGTTCTGCTCTCTCCTATCTACTGGTTCTGCTCTCTCCTATCTACTGGTTTAGCTCTCTCCTTCCTACTGGTTCTCTCTCCTATCTACTGGTCCTGCTCTCTCCTGTCTACTGGTTCTGCTCTCTCCTATCTACTGGTTCTGCTCTCTCCTATCTACTGGTTCTGCTCTCTCCTTCTTACTGGTTCTGCTGTCTCCTATCTACTGGTTCTGCTCTCTCCTATCTACTGGTCCTGCTCTCTCCTGTCTACTGGTTCTGCTCTCTCCTATCTACTGGTTCTGCTCTCTCTTTCTTACTGGTTCTGCTGTCTCCTATCTACTGGTTCTGCTCTCTCCTACCTACTGGTTCTGCTCTCTCCTTCCTACTGGTTCTGCTCTCTCCTATATACTGGTTCTGCTCTCTCCTTCCTACTGGTTCTGCTCTCTCCTATCTACTGGTTCTGCTCTCTCCTTCCTACTGGTTCTGCTCTCTCCTATCTACTGGTTCTGCTCTCTCCTTCCTACTGGTTCTGCTCTCTCCTTCCTACTGGTTCTGCTCTCTCCTATCTACTGGTTCTGCTCTCTCCTATCTGCTGGTTCTGCACTCTCCTTCCTACTGGTTCTGCTCTCTCCTATCTACTGGTTCTGCTCTCTCCTTCCTACTGGTTCTGCTCTCTCCTATCTACTGGTTCTGCTCTCTCCTTCCTACTGGTTCTGCTCTCTCCTTCCTACTGGTTCTGCTCTCTCCTATCTACTGGTTCTGCACTCTCCTTCCTACTGGTTCTGCTCTCTTCTGTCTTCTGGTTCTGCTCTCTCCAATCTACTGGTTCTGCTCTCTCCTTCCTACTGGTTCTGCTCTCTCCTTCCTACCGGTTCTTCTCTCTCATATCTATTGGTTTAGCTCTCTCCTATCTACTGGTTCTGCTCTCTCCTTCCTACTGGTTCTGCTCTCTCCTATCTACTGGTTCTGCTCTCACCTTCCTACTGGTTCTGCTGTCTCCTTCCTACTGGTTCTCTCTCCTATCTACTGGTTCTGCTCTCTCCCATCTATGGTTCTCTCTCCTATCTACTGGTTCTGCTCTCTCCTATCTACTGGTTTAGCTCTCTCCTTCCTACTGGTTCTGCTCTCTCCTTCCTACTCGTTCTGCTCTCTCCTATCTACTGGTACTGCTCTCTCCTTCCTATTGGTTCTGCTCTCTCATCTATTGGTTTAGCTCTCTCCTATCTACTGGTTCTGCTCTCTCCTATCTACTGGTTCTGCTCTCTCCTTCCTACTGGTTCTCTCTCCTATCTACTGGTTTAGCTCTCTCCTATCTACTGGTTCTGCTCTCTCATATCTACTGGTTCTGCTCTCTCATATCTACTGGTTCTGCTCTCTCATATCTACTGGTGCTGCTCTCTCCTTCCTACTGGTTCTGCTCTCTCCTATTCATTGATTCTGCTCTCGCATATCTACTGGTTCTGCTCTCTCCTTCCTACTGCTTCTGCTCTCTCCTTCCTACTGGTTCTGCTCTCTCCTATCTACTGGTTCTGTTCTCTCCTTCCTACTGGTTCTGCTATCTGCTCTCTCCTATCTACTGGTTCTGCTCTCTCCTATCTACTGGTACTGCTCTCTCCTATCTACTGGTTCTGCTCTCTCCTATCTACTGGTTCTGCTCTCTCCTATCTACTGGTTCTGCTCTCTCCCATCTACTGGTTCTGCTCTCTCCTTCCTACTTGTTCTCTCTCCTATCTACTGGTTTAGCGCTCTCCTATCTACTGGTTTAGCTCTCTCCTATCTACTGGTTCTCTCTCCTTCCTACTGGTTCTGCTCTCTCCTTCCTACGGTTTCTGCTCTCTCCTTCCTACTGGTTCTGCTCTCTCCTTCCTACTGGTTCTGCTGTCTCCTATCTACTGGTTTAGCGCTCTCCTATCTACTGGTTCTGCTCTCTCCTATCTACTGGTTCTGCTCTCTCCTATCTACTGGTTCTGCTCTCTCCTATCTACTGGTTCTGCTCTCTCCTATCTACTGGTTCTGCTCTCTCCTATTTACTGATTCTGCTCTCTCCTATTTACTGATTCTGCTCTCTCATATCTACTGGTTTAGCTCTCTCCTATCTACTGGTTCTGCTCTCTCCTTCCTACTGGTTCTGCTCTCTGCTTCCTACTGGTTCTCTCTCCTATTTACTGGTTCTGCTCTCTCCTATCTACTGGTTCTGGTCTCTCATATCTACTGGTGCTGCTCTCTCCTTCCTACTGGTTCTGCTCTCTCCTATTCATTGATTCTGCTCTCGCATATCTACTGGTTCTGCACTCTCCTATCTACTGGTTCTGCTCTCTCCTGTCTACTGGTTCTGCTCTCTCCTGTCTACTGGTTCTGCTCCTCCTATCTACTGGTTCTGCTCTCTCCTGTCTACTGGTTCTCTCTTTCTTATCTACTGGTTTAGCTCTCTCCTATCTACTGGTTCTCTCTCCTTCCTACTGGTTCTGCTCCTTCCTACGGTTTCTGCTCTCTCCTTCCTACTGGTTCTGCTCTTCCTTCCTACTGGTTCTGCTGTCTCCTATCTACTGGTTTAGCGCTCTCCTATCTACTGGTTCTGCTCTCTCCTATCTACTGGTTCTGCTCTCTCCTATCTACTGGTTCTGCTCTCTCCTACTCTCTCTCCTCTACTGGTTCTGCTCTCTCCTATTTACTGGATTCTGCTCTCTCCTATTTACTGGTTCTGCTCTCTCATATCTACTGGTTTAGCTCTCTCCTATCTACTGGTTCTGCTCTCTCCTTCCTACTGGTTCTGCTCTCTGCTTCCTACTGGTTCTCTCTCCTATTTACTGGTTCTGCTCTCTCCTATCTACTGGTTCTGGTCTCTCATATCTACTGGTGCTGCTCTCTCCTTCCTACTGGTTCTGCTCTCTCCTATTCATTGATTCTGCTCTCGCATATCTACTGGTTCTGCACTCTCCTATCTACTGGTTCTGCTCTCTCCTGTCTACTGGTTCTGCTCTCTCCTGTCTACTGGTTCTGCTCTCTCCTATCTACTGGTTCTGCTCTCTCCTGTCTACTGGTTCTGCTCTTTCTTATCTACTGGTTTAGCTCTCTCCTTCCTACTGGTTCTGCTCTCTCCTTCCTACGGTTTCTGCTCTCTCCTTCCTACTGGTTCTGCTCTCTCCTTCCTACTGGTTCTGCTGTCTCCTATCTACTGGTTTAGCGCTCTCCTATCTACTGGTTCTGCTCTCTCCTATCTACTGGTTCTGCTCTCTCCTATCTACTGGTTCTGCTCTCTCCTATTTACTGGTTCTGCTCTCTCCTATTTACTGATTCTGCTCTCTCCTATTTACTGATTCTGCTCTCTCATATCTACTGGTTTAGCTCTCTCCTATCTACTGGTTCTGCTCTCTCCTTCCTACTTGTTCTGCTCTCTGCTTCCTACTGGTTCTCTCTCCTATTTACTGGTTCTGCTCTCTCCTATCTACTGGTTCTGCTCTCTCCTTCCTACTGGTTCTCTCTCCTATCTACTGGTTCTGCTCTCTCCTATCTACTGGTTCTGCTCTCTCATATCTACTGGTGCTGCTCTCTCCTTCCTACTGGTTCTGCTCTCTCCTATTCATTGATTCTGCTCTCGCATATCTACTGGTTCTGCACTCTCCTATCTACTGGTTCTGCTCTCTCCTGTCTACTGGTTCTGCTCTCTCCTGTCTACTGGTTCTGCTCTCTCCTATCTACTGGTTCTGCTCTCTCCTGTCTACTGGTTCTGCTCTTTCTTATCTACTGGTTATGCTCTCTCCTGTCTACTGGTTCTGCTCTCTCCTATCTACTGGTTCTGCTCTCTCCTATCTACTGGTTTAGCTCTCTCCTTCCTACTGGTTCTCTCTCCTATCTACTGGTCCTGCTCTCTCCTGTCTACTGGTTCTGCTCTCTCTTATCTACTGGTTCTGCTCTCTCCTATCTACTGGTTCTGCTCTCTCCTTCTTACTGGTTCTGCTGTCTCCTATCTACTGGTTCTGCTCTCTCCTATCTACTGGTCCTGCTCTCTCCTGTCTACTGGTTCTGCTCTCTCCTATCTACTGGTTCTGCTCTCTCCTTCTTACTGGTTCTGCTGTCTCCTATCTACTGGTTCTGCTCTCTCCTACCTACTGGTTCTGCTCTCTCCTTCCTACTGGTTCTGCTCTCTCCTATATACTGGTTCTGCTCTCTCCTTCCTACTGGTTCTGCTCTCTCCTATCTACTGGTTCTGCTCTCTCCTTCCTACTGGTTCTGCTCTCTCCTATCTACTGGTTCTGCTCTCTCCTTCCTACTGGTTCTGCTCTCTCCTTCCTACTGGTTCTGCTCTCTCCTATCTACTGGTTCTGCTCTCTCCTATCTGCTGGTTCTGCACTCTCCTTCCTACTGGTTCTGCTCTCTCCTATCTACTGGTTCTGCTCTCTCCTTCCTACTGGTTCTGCTCTCTCCTATCTACTGGTTCTGCTCTCTCCTTCCTACTGGTTCTGCTCTCTCCTTCCTACTGGTTCTGCTCTCTCCTATCTACTGGTTCTGCACTCTCCTTCCTACTGGTTCTGCTCTCTTCTGTCTTCTGGTTCTGCTCTCTCCAATCTACTGGTTCTGCTCTCTCCTTCCTACTGGTTCTGCTCTCTCCTTCCTACCGGTTCTTCTCTCTCATATCTATTGGTTTAGCTCTCTCCTATCTACTGGTTCTGCTCTCTCCTTCCTACTGGTTCTGCTCTCTCCTATCTACTGGTTCTGCTCTCACCTTCCTACTGGTTCTGCTGTCTCCTTCCTACTGGTTCTCTCTCCTATCTACTGGTTCTGCTCTCTCCCATCTATGGGTTCTCTCTCCTATCTACTGGTTCTGCTCTCTCCTATCTACTGGTTTAGCTCTCTCCTTCCTACTGGTTCTGCTCTCTCCTTCCTACTCGTTCTGCTCTCTCCTATCTACTGGTACTGCTCTCTCCTTCCTATTGGTTCTGCTCTCTCATCTATTGGTTTAGCTCTCTCCTATCTACTGGTTCTGCTCTCTCCTATCTACTGGTTCTGCTCTCTCCTTCCTACTGGTTCTCTCTCCTATCTACTGGTTTAGCTCTCTCCTATCTACTGGTTCTGCTCTCTCATATCTACTGGTTCTGCTCTCTCATATCTACTGGTTCTGCTCTCTCATATCTACTGGTGCTGCTCTCTCCTTCCTACTGGTTCTGCTCTCTCCTATTCATTGATTCTGCTCTCGCATATCTACTGGTTCTGCTCTCTCCTTCCTACTGGTTCTGCTCTCTCCTTCCTACTGGTTCTGCTCTCTCCTATCTACTGGTTCTGTTCTCTCCTTCCTACTGGTTCTGCTATCTGCTCTCTCCTATCTACTGGTTCTGCTCTCTCCTATCTACTGGTACTGCTCTCTCCTATCTACTGGTTCTGCTCTCTCCTATCTACTGGTTCTGCTCTCTCCTATCTACTGGTTCTGCTCTCTCCCATCTACTGGTTCTGCTCTCTCCTTCCTACTTGTTCTCTCTCCTATCTACTGGTTTAGCTCTCTCCTATCTACTGGTTCTGCTCTCTCCCATCTACTGGTTCTGCTCTCTCCTTCCTACTTGTTCTCTCTCCTATCTACTGGTTTAGCTCTCTCCTATCTACTGGTTCTGCTCTCTCCTATCTACTGGTTCTGCTCTCTCCCATCTACTGGTTCTGCTCTCTCCTTCCTACTGGTTCTCTCTCCTATCTACTGGTTTAGCTCTTGTCTCTACTGTCACTAACATTACAGTGGAGGCTGCTTCTCCACTACTACTTAAAGCTGAAGATAACAGTGTGTGTACCTGTGTGTTCTCAACTCTGTTCCAAAATAAAATGTTCCATTTTAGTAGAGGGGAAAATAAAAGTAGGCGGGGTTTCATTATGTTTATTGCTATTCCTAGGAGTCTGTACTTCCTGCCTAGGAGTCTGTACTTCCTGCCTAGGAGTTTGTACTTCCTGCCTAGGAGTCTGTACTTCCTGCCTAAGAGTCTGTACTTCCTGTGGGGATTGTTCGTCACGCCCTGGCCATAGAGAAGCTTTTTATTCTCTATTTTGGTTAGGCCAGGGTGTGACTAGGGTGGGCATTCTATGTTATTTTTTCTATGTTTTTGGCCGGGTATTGGTTCTCAATCAGGGACAGCTGTCTGTCGTTGTCTCTGATTGAGAACCATACTTAGGCAGCCTGTTCCCACCTGTGTTTGTGGGTAGTTGTTTTCTGTTTTGTGTATTTGCACCTTGCAGAACTGTTCGTTTGTTGTTTTTGTTCAAGTGTTTGGTATTTATTAATCATATTATCAATAGTTACCACGCTGCACCTTGGTCCTCTTCTCCTCCCGACCACATTCCTTACATCGTTTTTGCTACAAAAGACATGAGCTCAAACTGAATCTGAAAAATGTACTTACAAGATTTCCTTTTTTGATATTGAATGTATTCTCAAAATATAGCAGGAGAGAATAATGACTGCAATAAAAATAGAAATAACATCTAAAAATGTATCATGGTTTGGTCGTGTTCTTACTCATCGACCACATTGTCCTGTTAATGCACGTGGTTTGGGCAGTACGTCTCTACTCCATCCTGCTTGTTCGTAGAAAAACGGTCCGAATGAGCTTTCTGAATGAATCAACGTCACCATAGAAACCCAGCTGGTAGAAACCCCAAGTCAACCTAATGGTTGGGTGCAAGTAATTTCTTCTTCAGTTATTATCCATACAATGGAAGCCATTATAGAAGCCAGCATGTCTCTGAATTCTGAAATAACATTACATCTATCTGCCCTATTGTCAGGTGTAATAATAACCAAGTCTTTGTGTTGTCAGCCTGTTAACTAGACACAGCCATTAGAGCTAGTTACATGTATTAATGTGGGAACAGAATGGAGAGCTTTGTTAGCTGCTCTTATGGAGCCGAGAAAAGAAAATGGATAATTTGACATGAGTAACTTCTGGATGAATAAAACAACCAGGAACAAAGGGGACTTTTTTTATTGGGACTTTAATTGCAGAATAGAATGGAACTCTTTTTTTTTACCTCCTCTGAATGGGCAGGTAGATACTGCTACAGAACAAAACACCTTGTACAGAATACACAGAGGTCTACAAGGTATCTTTTCCCCCTCTGAATGGGCAGGTAGATACTGCTACAGAACAAAACACCTTGTACAGAATACACAGAGGTCTACAAGGTATCTTTTCCCCCTCTGAATGGGCAGGTAGATACTGCTACAGAACAAAACACCTTGTACAGAATACACAGAGGTCTACAAGGTATCTTTTCCCCCTCTGCTGCCTGAAAAGGTCTGATGTTATCAAAGCAAGAACAGGTACTTGAACGCCCGGTTAAATGGGACTACAGTTTATATCAACTTTAGCAGAAATATTTGTAACGACCGTTTGGTGGAAGAAGGTGAGGACCAGGATGCAGCGTAGTAAAGTGTTCATGTTTTTAATACCGTAATGAACACTGTACAAAACAAATAAAACGACAAAAACGAACAGTCCTGTGTGGTGCTGAAAAAACACTGAACAGAAAATAATCACCCACAACTCAAGGGTGAAAACAGGCTGCCTAAGTACGGTTCTCAATCGGGGACAACGATTGACAGCTGCCTCTGATTGAGAACCATACCAGGCCAAACACAGAAAATACCAACGCATAAAAAAACAAACATAGACAACCTACACAACTCACGCCCTGATCATACTAAAACAAAGACATAACAAAATAACTAAGGTCAGAACGTGACGATATTAGATAATATCACAGTGAGATTGACTGTGTTCATAGCATGACTTCTATGTTAAGAACAACAAGGTGAGGAGTCTGTACTGGAGCTTTATGGGGAGACAAGTTAAAGGACAATATTCAAACAATGAATTCAGTCAAAGTAAACCAACAGTAAATTCACAGAGTGGATAATAGGAGTGTTGAGAAAACTGATTTATAAATTGTACCAGGGTCAGGAGTAGATCAACTGTACTAGGGCCAGGAGTAGATCAACTGTACTAGGGCCAGGAGTAGATCAACTATACTAGGGCCAGGAGTAGATCAACTGTACTAGGGCCAGGAGTAGATCAACTGTACTAGGGTCAGGAGTAGATCAACTGTACTAGGGCCAGGAGTAGATCAACTGTACTAGGGCCAGGAGTAGATCAACTGTACTAGGGCCAGGAGTAGATCAACTGTACTAGGGCCAGGAGTAGATCAACTGTACTAGGGCCAGGAGTAGATCAACTGTACTAGGGCCAGGAGTAGATCAACTGTACTAGGGCCAGGAGTAGATCAACTGTACTAGGGCCAGGAGTAGATCAACTGTACTAGGGCCAGGAGTAGATCAACTGTACTAGGGCCAGGAGTAGATCAACTGTACTAGGGCCAGGAGTAGATCAACTGTACTAGGGCCAGGAGTAGATCAACTGTACTAGGGCCAGGAGTAGATCAACTGTACTAGGGCCAGGAGTAGATGGTTCACTCTGTCATCACAGCTTGTGTGTTTGATTTATAAACTGTACTAGGGCCAGGAGTAGATGGTTCACTCTGTCATCACAGCTTGTGTGTGTGATTTATAAACTGTACTAGGGCCAGGAGTAGATGGTTCACTCTGTCATCACAGTTTGTGTATGTGTGTATGTATGTGTGTGTGTGTGTGTGTGTGTGTGTGTGTGTGTGTGTGTGTGTGTGTGTGTGTGTGTGTGTGTGTGTGGCCTCACTACTACTAACAGCTGGTGTAGTCATGAAAGCTTCTCTGATGACACAACAACCAGTCAACATGCAGAGAGCGTTGTAGTCCTGACTGCCTGCTGATCACACACACACACACACACACACACACACACACACACACACACACACACACACACACACACACACACACACACCACACACAGGTGAATGTGATGACAGCCAGGCAGTAGACAGTAGAGGCTCAATGAGAGGTCACTTCAGCACTAGAGACTAGAGACTACCACACTGTGCATTACACAGGATATAACATCATTGTGTGTGTGTGTGTGTGTGTGTGTGTGTGTGTGTGTGTGTGTGTGTGTAATACAAACATTGTACCTTTTCTAGAAAATGATATTGACATTGTGATGTAACAACTGTTTGTCCGCCTTTAAGTGAAGGACTTCCCTACTGGGAAGAGGTGTAGTGAAGTTTCAGCTGAGAGAGAAGCTGAAACACGGGAGTCCTCTGGTGTTGTGAAGTTTCAACTGAGAGAGAAGCTGAAACACAGGAGTCCTCTGGTGTAGTGAGGCTTCAACTGAGAGAGAAGCTGAAACACGGGAGTCCTCTGGTGTTGTGAAGTTTCAACTGAGAGAGAAGCTGAAACACAGGAGTCCTCTGGTGTAGTGAGGCTTCAACTGAGAGAGAAGCTGAAACACGGGAGTCCTCTGGTGTTGTGAAGTTTCAACTGAGAGAGAAGCTGAAACACAGGAGTCCTCTGGTGTAGTGAGGCTTCAACTGAGAGAGAAGCTGAAACACGGGAGTCCTCTGGTGTAGTGAGGCTTCAACTGAGAGAGAAGCTGAAACACGGGAGTCCTCTGGTGTAGTGGGGCTTCAACTGAGAGAGAAGCTGAAACACGGGAGTCCTCTGGTGTAGTGAGGCTTCAACTGAGAGAGAAGCTGAAACACAGGAGTTCTCTGGTGTAGTGAGGCTTCAACTGAGAGAGAAGCTGAAACACGGGAGTCCTCTGGTGTAGTGGGGCTTCAACTGAGAGAGAAGCTGAAACATGGGAGTCCTCTGGTGTAGTGAGGCTTCAACTGAGAGAGAAGCTGAAACACGGGAGTCCTCTGGTGTAGTGAGGCTTCAACTGAGAGAGAAGCTGAAACACGGGAGTCCTCTGGTGTAGTGGGGCTTCAACTGAGAGAGAAGCTGAAACATGGGAGTCCTCTGGTGTAGTGAGGCTTCAACTGAGAGAGAAGCTGAAACACGGGAGTCCTCTGGTGTAGTGAGGCTTCAACTGAGAGAGAAGCTGAAACACGGGAGTCCTCTGGTGTAGTGAAGTTTCAACTGAGAGAGAAGCTGAAACACGGGAGTCCTCTGGTGTAGTGAGGCTTCAACTGAGAGAGAAGCTGAAACATGGGAGTCCTCTGGTGTAGTGAGGCTTCAACTGAGAGAGAAGCTGAAACACGGGAGTCCTCTGGTGTAGTGAGGCTTCAACTGAGAGAGAAGCTGAAACACGGGAGTCCTCTGGTGTAGTGAGGCTTCAACTGAGAGAGAAGCTGAAACACGGGAGTCCTCTGGTGTTGTGAAGTTTCAACTGAGAGAGAAGCTGAAACATGGGAGTCCTCTGGTGTAGTGAGGCTTCAACTGAGAGAGAAGCTGAAACACGGGAGTCCTCTGAGTATTACAGTAAAGCACAAATCAGCTGTTTCCTCATCTTCACTCCAATTCCTCTGACCAGAACTCAGCTTCTCAAGTACAATACTGTATCTCATACACGGTGTACTCAAAGGCATACATTGTAATTATGTTGTAGTCATTGCTGTACATTATCCCCATGTTTCAGTCATAATTCACACACATAGAACATGCTACAGTATGTACATATTGTTATTAGCTCTTCAGAACAGTCTTTACACACACACACATGCCGTTGAATGTCTGGAGTGAGAGAACTCTCAGGAGGACAATGCATTCCAACCAGAGGAGGCTGGTGGGGGGAGCTGTAGGAGGACAGGCTCATTGTAATGTCTGGAGTGAGAGAACTCTCAGGAGGACAATGCATTCCAACCAGAGGAGGCTGGTGGGGGAGCTGTAGGAGGACAGGCTCATTGTAATGTCTGGAGTGAGAGAACTCTCAGGAGGACAATGCATTCCAACCAGAGGAGGCTGGTGGGGGAGCTGTAGGAGGACAGGCTCATTGTAATGTCTGGAGTGAGAGAACTCTCAGGAGGACAATGCATTCCAACCAGAGGAGGCTGGTGGGGAGCTGTAGGAGGACAGGCTCATTGTAATGGCTGGAATGAAATACATGGAATGTAGTCAAACATGTGTTTTCCATATGTTTGATAACGTTCCAATAGTTCCAGTCCAGCGATGACAATGAGGCCGCCCTCCTATAGCTCCTCCCACTAGCCACCTCTGACTTCAACCCCGTACTGTCTTTGAGCTTATCATTACAGCAGACCTCTGCTCTACCCTGCTGGGACCCTACTTCCTTCTGCTGGAACTGTAATAACCCTGCTCTCTCTGTGTGTGTGTGTGTGTGTGTGTGTGTGTGTGTGTGTGTGTGTGTGTGTGTGTGTGTGTGTGTGTGTGTAACTGTAATAACCCTGTTCTCTCAGGGGAAGGTCACACTGTTTATACAGGCTTTATGTTGCCTGGTTACTGGTTACATAGTGAGGTAGAGGTTGTTTATGTTGCCTGGTTACATAGTGAGGTAGAGGTGTTTATGTTGTCTGGTTACATAGTGAGGTAGAGATTGTTTATGTTGCCTGGTAACTGGTTACATAGTGAGGTAGATGTTGTTTATGTTGTCTGGTTACATAGTGAGGTATAGGTTGTTTATGTTGCCTGGTAACTGGTTACATAGTGAGGTAGATGTTGTTTATGTTGTCTGGTTACATAGTGAGGTAGAGGTTGTTTATGTTGTCTGGTTACTGGTTACATAGTGAGGTAGAGGTTGTTTATGTTGCCTGGTTACTGGTTACATAGTGAGGTAGAGGTTGTTTATGTTGTCTGGTTACATAGTGAGGTAGAGGTTGTTTATGTTGTCTGGTTACAGAGTGAGGTAGAGGTTGTTTGTGTTGTCTGGTTACAGAGTGAGGTAGAGGTGTTTATGTTGCCTGGTTACATAGTGAGGTAGAGGTTGTTTATGTTGTCTGGTTACATAGTGAGGTAGAGGTTGTTTATGTTGTCTGGTTACATAGTGAGGTAGAGGTTGTTTATGTTGTCTGGTTACATAGTGAGGTAGAGGTTGTTTATGTTGTCTGGTTACATAGTGAGGTAGAGGTTGTTTATGTTGCCTGGTTACATAGTGAGGTAGAGGTTGTTTATGTTGTCTGGTTACATAGTGAGGTAGAGGTTGTTTATGTTGTCTGGTTACATAGTGAGGTAGAGGTTGTTTATGTTGCCTGGTTACAGAGTGAGGTAGAGGTTGTTTATGTTGCCTGGTTACATAGTGAGGTAGAGGTTGTTTATGTTGTCTGGTTACATAGTGAGGTAGAGGTTGTTTATGTTGTCTGGTTACATAGTGAGGTAGAGGTTGTTTATGTTGTCTGGTTACAGAGTGAGGTAGAGGTTGTTTATGTTGCCTGGTTACATAGTGAGGTAGAGGTTGTTTATGTTCTGTGGTTACAGAGTGAGGTAGAGGTTGTTTATGTTGCCTGGTTACATAGTGAGGTAGATGTTGTTTATGTTGTCTGGTTACAGAGTGAGGTAGAGGTTGTTTATGTTGCCTGGTTACATAGTGAGGTAGAGGTTGTTTATGTTGTCTGGTTACATAGTGAGGTAGAGGTTGTTTATGTTGTCTGGTTACATAGTGAGGTAGAGGTTGTTTATGTTGCCTGGTTACATAGTGAGGTAGAGGTTGTTTATGTTGTCTGGTTATAGAGTGAGGTAGAGGTTGTTTATGTTGCCTGGTTACATAGTGAGGTAGAGGTTGTTTATGTTGTCTGGTTACAGAGTGAGGTAGAGGTTGTTTATGTTGTCTGGTTACATAGTGAGGTAGAGGTTGTTTATGTTGCCTGGTTACATAGTGAGGTAGAGGTTGTTTATGTTGTCTGGTTACAGAGTGAGGTAGAGGTTGTTTATGTTGCCTGGTTACATAGTGAGGTAGAGGTTGTTTATGTTGTCTGGTTACATAGTGAGGTAGAGGTTGTTTATGTTGTCTGGTTACTGGTTACATAGTGAGGTAGAGGTTGTTTATGTTGTCTGGTTACATAGTGAGGTAGAGGTTGTTTATGTTGTCTGGTTACAGAGTGAGGTAGAGGTTGTTTATGTTGTCTGGTTATAGAGTGAGGTAGAGGTTGTTTATGTTGCCTGGTAACTGGTTACATAGTGAGGTAGAGGTGGTTTATGTTGTCTGGTTACAGAGTGAGGTAGAGGTTGTTTATGTTGCCTGGTTACTGGTTACATAGTGAGGTAGAGGTTGCTTATGTTGTCTGGTTATAGAGTGAGGTAGAGGTTGTTTATGTTGTCTGGTTACATAGTGAGGTAGAGGTTGTTTATGTTGTCTGGTTATATAGTGAGGTAGAGGTTGTTTATGTTGCCTGGTTACTGGTTATAGAGTGAGGTAGAGGTTGTTTATGTTGCCTGGTTACTGGTTACATAATGAGGTAGAGGTTGTTTATGTTGTCTGGTTATAGAGTGAGGTAGAGGTTGTTTATGTTGCCTGGTTACTGGTTATAGGGTGAGGTAGAGGTTGTTTATGTTGCCTGGTTACATAGTGAGGTAGAGGTTGTTTGTGTTGTCTGGTTATAGAGTGAGGTAGAGATTGTTTATGTTGTCTGGTTACATAGTGAGGTAGAGGTTGTTTATGTTGTCTGGTTACATAGTGAGGTAGAGGTTGTTTATGTTGCCTGGTTACATAGTGAGGTAGAGGTTGTTTATGTTGTCTGGTTACATAGTGAGGTAGAGATTGTTTATGTTGTCTGGTTACAGAGTGAGGTAGAGGTTGTTTATGTTGTCTGGTTACATAGTGAGGTAGAGGTTGTTTATGTTGCCTGGTTACATAGTGAGGTAGAGGTTGTTTATGTTGTCTGGTTACATAGTGAGGTAGAGATTGTTTATGTTGTCTGGTTACAGAGTGAGGTAGAGGTTGTTTATGTTGTCTGGTTACATAGTGAGGTAGAGGTTGTTTATGTTGTCTGGTTACATAGTGAGGTAGAGGTTGTTTATGTTGTCTGGTTATAGAGTGAGGTAGAGGTTGTTTATGTTGCCTGGTTACAGAGTGAGGTAGAGGTTGTTTATGTTGTCTGGTTACATAGTGAGGTAGAGGTTGTTTATGTTGCCTGGTTACATAGTGAGGTAGAGGTTGTTTATGTTGTCTGGTTACATAGTGAGGTAGAGGTTGTTTATGTTGTCTGGTTATAGAGTGAGGTAGAGATTGTTTATGTTGCCTGGTTACATAGTGAGGTAGAGGTTGTTTATGTTGTCTGGTTACATAGTGAGGTAGAGGTTGTTTATGTTGCCTGGTTACAGAGTGAGGTAGAGGTTGTTTATGTTGCCTGGTAACTGGTTACAGAGTGAGGTAGAGGTTGTTTATGTTGTCTGGTTACATAGTGAGGTAGAGGTTGTTTATGTTGTCTGGTTACATAGTGAGGTAGAGGTTGTTTATGTTGCCTGGTTACATAGTGAGGTAGAGGTTGTTTATGTTGTCTGGTTACATAGTGAGGTAGAGGTTGTTTATGTTGCCTGGTAACTGGTTACAGAGTGAGGTAGAGGTTGTTTATGTTGTCTGGTTACATAGTGAGGTAAAGGTCGATTCTTGGATGCAGAGAAATGTGAAATTTTTTATTATTTGTGTGTGTGTGCCAGCCAGCCAGCCAGCCTGTGTTGTTTTGGGCAAAACTTGATATTATACTCCCAGTCCTGTGATGCACGATTCCCAAGGTTGGATGATAAAGATTTCCTCAGAAATTCAAAGTATTTGATTTCGCAACATGGAGAGGGAGTCACCTAAATATTTATCAACAAGGGACATAATATTATTTCCTTATTCTGTAAACTGTTGACGTTGCTGATAGGCCTATTGAAAACATTTATTTTAGCAGGTGAAAATGTTTTGTTTTATAGCAATATATAATGCTCCATGGCTAATTTGAGTTTTTCTAGATTTAGAACGTAAAACAACATTTATAAAGCAATCATTAACCCTTAAAGGTCTTGTACAGAAAATAGTTACATTGTTTATGTCTATGTTGCAGAACAGTGATTACACATTATTTTCTCAGAATATTGACACACACAAAAAAAGATTTTAAGGTGGTTAGCCATCAAGTGACAGAGTTGACAAGCCACTTACGGAGTTGACAACAGATACTCAAAACAGATATATTTTTGCCTCTAAAAGTAGAAGTTAAATACAAAGGTTTGTAAAGTATGGATAATAATTCATTTAAAAAATCCCCAATAAAAACAACCATTCTATTAGATTTTTCAGCACTCTGACAGAGTTGATGTTTTACTTCATTCAAAATTCATATTCTTTCATAATCAGCTATGAAAAGCCAACTGACATTTACTGCTGAGGTGCTGACCTGTTGCCCCCTCGACAACAACTGTGAATATTATTATTTGACCCTGCTGGTCATTTATGAACATTTGAACATCTTGGCCATGTTCTGTTATAATCTCCACCCGGCACAGCCAGAAGAGGACTGGCCACCCCTCATAGCCTGGTTCCTCTCTAGGTTTATAATCTCCACCCGGCACAGCCAGAAGAGGACTGGCCACCCCTCAGAGCCTGGTTCCTCTCTAGGTTTATAATCTCCACCCGGCACAGCCAGAAGAGGACTGGCCACCCCTCATAGTCTGGTTCCTCTCTAGGTTTATAATCTCCACCCGGCACAGCCAGAAGAGGACTGGCCACCCTCATAGCCTGGTTCCTCTCTAGGTTTATAATCTCCACCCGGCACAGCCAGAAGAGGACTGGCCACCCCTCATAGCCTGGTTCCTCTCTAGGTTTATAATCTCCACCCGGCACAGCCAGAAGAGGACTGGCCACCCCTCATAGCCTGGTTCCTCTCTAGGTTTATAATCTCCACCCGGCACAGCCAGAAGAGGACTGGCCACCCCTCATAGCCTGGTTCCTCTCTAGGTTTATAATCTCCACCGGCACAGCCAGAAGAGGACTGGCCACCCCACATAGCCTGGTTCCTCTCTAGGTTTATAATCTCCACCCGGCACAGCCAGAAGAGGACTGGCCACCCCACATAGCCTGGTTCCTCTCTAGGTTTCTTCTAGGTTCTGGCCTTTGTAGGGGGTTTTTCCCAGCCACCATGCTTCTACACCTGCATTGCTTGCTGTTTGGGGTTTTAGGCTGGGTTTCTGTACAGCACTTTGAGATATCAGCTGATGTACGAAGGGCTATATAAATACATTTGATTTGATCTATCAATCAGGCAGAGAGAGTTGATAGTTGGTTGTTACCATTGTAATTCCAATATTGTTTGTTTAAATATATTTATGCAATAAGACACCTCAGGGGTTTGTGATATATGGCCTATATACCACGGCTATGGGCTGTGTCCAGGCACTCCACTGTCATGCTTAACAACAGCCATTAGCCGTGGTATATTGGCCATATACCACACCCCCTCCTGCATTATTGCTTAATTTGAGAACTTTCCAGACCATGAGTGGTCTTGTTGCACTACATGTAATGAGAACATGAATAAGAGGTCATTATGGTAGAGCTCACCCTGCTCATTCCTGATTTGACTTGACCAAATCTCCAGACACATCTTTTAGGAATCACAGTTTAGAGATAAATCATCTTTAAAGTCACGGAAGGCTATTGCAAGAAACAACATAAGAATTTCAGTTAATCTTCATTATTGCCCAAAGAAATTTAACACTATTTTGGAGTTTCAAATGGGCATCCTTTTGCCCCGGCATTGAACCAACATGGAAATTAATAATATTGAAAGTATTTAGAAAATCGAAGAAGAAAAAAAAGAATCATGTTTGTTTGTGGACCCAGTTGACAGAGGTTGATCACTCATATGTTTGAGAGCAGAAATATTAATGTGCGTAATTCCTCTGGCAGCCTGCATTTAGATTTGAGGATGCCCCCGGGCCCCCACACTTCACCAAGAAAGAATGTATCGAACGACAGTTGGTCCCGTTCCGTTCTTACCTTCTAGCGTCACCTCTCTCCCGGCTCGTTTGAGCCCCTGCACCGCCTCGTCATGCGTAGCGTCCCGCAGGTTCACACCGTTCACCGACAGAATCGCGTCACCGACATACAAGGCTTGGGTTTGATCCGCAGCCAGACCTTTGAAGATCTTACTAATAAGTATCGGCATTTTATTCTCTTTTCCTCCCTTTATGCTGATGCCGAGTCCTCCTACTTCTTGCTTTATTACTTTCACACATCTTTTTCTGTTTGCGATCGCCTCTGGGACTTGCTCCTGTAAATCCGTGAAAGCTGTCCTCACCGCAGTTTTCGGACTGTTTGTGTGATCCGGGTGAGTTGCGTTGCACCCGTAAGATCCATTGGTGATGCCGTTTAGGGTCACATTCTCTCCCAGGTCCTCGCAACTCAACGTTAGAGCTTCTTCGTTCAAGTTGGCCAAAACATTGTGCCATCGGTCCCTCACTAAAACCTCCAAAAATCCACTTTTTTGTACTCCGTTCCTCGAAATTACTGTAGCTACCGCCATCTTTGAAGCATTCTTAAAATGCCATGTGATTAAAACTCAAATAGGACTTTACCCCCGAACTTCTCAGCATGGCTTTCCAATAGTTCAGCAACTTCAGCTAACGGCTCTTTTTTTTGGCAACATAACCCAGTCCCTGCTCCAACAGCCCATATCCTCTTTGGGTGGAGCAAACTCGAAGGGCAATCCCACTAAGCAAATCACATTTCTATCCACACAGAACACTGCCGAGAGCTGTGCTTAAGTTCAAATGACATGTGTAGCCCACACTAACGTAAATGTAGAGCGTCATACCTTATTACAGCCGTATTATATACATTATTACCACCCTTTGACAAACATTACCAGGCATGCAGGGTTTTATTCGGAGGGCGACCCGTGTAAAGGAATGTCCCAGTGTTGGGCGAGTTGGATCTTTAGAGGTGTCCGCTAGTAGACTTGTGCCTGTCCCGCTCTCTCTCTTGTGCGGTCCATGCAGCGTGCCAGGTGCGCAAGGTTTGCTCGGCTTCGGCAGCGGATTTGTTGGAGGGGTTAAACACAAAACTTGCATTAAAAAAAAGAGAAGTCGTATTTCCTAACATCTCACGGACTAAATGCACTTTCAATGGTCAACACACGTGTAAAATAGCCTATAATAACCTAATAATCTACAAATATGCATTATTATAGGCAAATTGGGAATGAGCATATTCTATGAGTTATTTGTAATGGATCATAGACTAGACGTGGTGGTTACATTTTTCCAGCGAAAAACGATGAGAACTTTACAGAAATATGTCAACGCCATCTGAAACACGATGAGAGAACGTTACAGAAGTACTGTATGTTAGCGCCATCTGCTGGTGGAGAGAGAACCGGCGTAACCCTGCTGTCTGTCACAATATACAGTCTGTACTCCTGCTGTCTGTCACAATATACAGTCTATAGTCCTGCTGTCTGTCACACTATACAGTCTATAGTCCTGCTGTCTGTCACACTATACAGTCTATAGTCCTGCTGTCTGTCACAATATACAGTCTATAGTCCTGCTGTCTGTCACAATATACAGTCTATAGTCCTGCTGTCTGTCACAATATACAGTCTATACTCCTGCTGTCTGTCACAATATACAGTCTATACTCCTGCTCTCTGTCACAATATACAGTCTATACTCCTGCTCTCTGTCACAATATGCAGTCTATAGTCCTGCTGTCTGTCACAATATACAGTCTATAGTCCTGCTGTCTGTCACAATATAGAGTCTATAGTCCTGCTGTCTGTCACAATATACAGTCTATACTCCTGCTGTCTGTCACACTATACAGTCTATAGTCCTGCTGTCTGTCACAATATGCAGTATATAAGTTTCCTGAGCAAAAATGTATAAATATTTATTTTTAGTAAAAAAAATATGTAGGACATAAAACGGTAAAAACTCCAGCAAATCAGATCCAAGTGATTTTAATTTCTGAAATCTGTTCTAAAGCATTCCCAATAGAGAGATATATGTGATTGTACACAAGTGTAAGCAAGGTTTGAAATGTTTTAGTCAAATATTGTATCTGTTTGGGCTTCTTGTGGTCGATTTGGAGTCTACAAATGATTTCTAATTATGTTCTGGCACCCTGGCCATCCACTCTAGTTGATGATTGGTTGAATCTAGTTGATGATTGGCTGAATCTAGTTGATGATTGGCTGAATCTAGTTGATGATTGGCTGAATCTAGTTGATGATTGTTTGAATTTAGTTGATGATTGGCTGAAACTAGTTGATGATTGGCTGAATCTAGTTGATGATTGGCTGAATCTAGTTGATGATTGGCTGAATTTAGTTGATGATTGGCTGAAACTAGTTGATGATTGGCTGAAACTAGTTGATGATTGGCTGAATCTAGTTGATGATCCCTGGTTTATAGCTAATCTTTTCTCTGCGTCTTTCAATATTTATAGGCCTGTTTCTGAAAACCAATCTTCATTTTTTTCTTTGCATAATATGAAAACAGTTGCTCCTCCGCCTCTGGTGTGTTGGAGAGAGAGAGAGTTCTTTCTGTCCTGGGAACAGAGAACAGAAACATTAATATACACATCTGATCTGGAAACACATGTATATTAATATACACATCTGATCTGGAAACACATGTATATTAATATACACATCTGATCTGGAAACACATGTATATTAATATACACATCTGATCTGGAAACCCATTTATATTAATATACACATCTGATCTGGAAACACATTTATATTAATATACACATCTGATCTGGAAACACATGTATATTAATATACACATCTGATCTGGAAACCCATTTATATTAATATACACA
Source organism: Oncorhynchus nerka (assembly GCF_034236695.1). Classification (NCBI taxonomy): domain Eukaryota; kingdom Metazoa; phylum Chordata; class Actinopteri; order Salmoniformes; family Salmonidae; genus Oncorhynchus; species Oncorhynchus nerka. Next base: position 80,065 of record NW_027039839.1, on the reverse strand, counting down.
TCTGATCTGGAAACACATTTATATTAATATACACATCTGATCTGGAAACACATGTATATTAATATACACATCTGATCTGGAAACCCATTTATATTAATATACACATCTGATCTGCTCAGGAAACACATTTATATTAATATACACATCTGATCTGGAAACACATGTATATTAATATACACATCTGATCTGGAAACACATGTATATTAATATACACATCTGATCTGGAAACCCATTTATATTAATATACACATCTGATCTGCTCAGGAAACACATTTATATTAATATACACATCTGATCTGGAAACACATGTATATTAATATACACATCTGATCTGGAAACACATTTATATTAATATACACATCTGATCTGAAACATATGTAATATACACATCTGATCTGGAAACACATGTATATTAATATACACATCTGATCTGGAAACACATGTATATTAATATACACATCTGATCTGGAAACACATGTATATTAATATACACATCTGATCTGGAAACCCATTTATATTAATATACACATCTGATCTGCTCAGGAAACCCATTTATATTAATATACACATCTGATCTGGAAACACATTTATATTAATATACACATCTGATCTGCTCAGGAAAAAAATGTCATCATTTTGAGATCAGACTAAATAAATCTATCCCAGAGTAAAGTCTACCTAGGCCTTTCTATGGGGGAAGCTGAAACTACACCACAGTCTCTATTTAGTGCACTAGTTTTGACCAGGGCCTATAGGGCTCTGGTCAGAAGTAGTGCACTAGTTTTGACCAGGGCCTATAGGGTTCTGGTCAGAAGTAGTGCACTAGTTTTGACCAGGGCCTATAGGGTTCTGGTCAGAAGTAGTGCATTATAGGGAATAGGGTGCTATTTCCTGTTTCCGAAAGCTCCGTATCCAGTAGCGACCCTTCATTCAGGGCTGGTGGGGCAGAGCCTCACCTGTTTTGAGCCCAACCTGTTTAGCTAAACCAGAGAGCATTAACAAGAGAGGAGAGAGAGGAAGAGAGAGCATTAACAAGAGAGGAGAGAGAGGAAGAGAGCGAGGAAGAGAGAGCATTAACAAGAGAGGAGAGAGAGGAGAAAGAGGAAGAGAGAGCATTAACAAGAGAGGAGAGAGAGGAAGAGAGAGCATTAACAAGAGAGGAGAGAGAGGAAGAGAGCGAGGAAGAGAGAGCATTAACAAGAGAGGAGAGAGAGGAAGAGAGAGCATTAACAAGAGAGGAGAGAGAGAAAGAGAGAGCATTAACAAGAGAGGAGAGAGGAAGAGAGAGCATTAACAAGAGAGGAGAGAGGAAGAGAGAGCATTAACAAGAGAGGAGAGAGAGGAAGAGAGAGCATTAACAAGAGAGGAGAGAGAGGAAGAGAGAGCATTAACAAGAGAGGAGAGAGAGGAAGAGAGAGCTTTAACAAGAGAGGAGAGAGAGGAAGAGAGAGCATTAACAAGAGAGGAGAGAGAGGAAGAGAGCATTAACAAGAGAGGAGAGAGAGGAAGAGAGAGCATTAACAAGAGAGGAGAGAGGAAGAGAGAGCATTAACAAGAGAGGAGAGAGAGGAAGAGAGCGAGGAAGAGAGAGCGTTAACAAGAGAGGAGAGAGAGGAAGAGAGAGTTTTAACAAGAGAGGAGAGAGGAAGAGAGAGCATTAACAAGAGAGGAGAGAGGAAGAGAGAGCATTAACAAGAGAGGAGAGAGAGGAAGAGAGCGAGGAAGAGAGAGCATTAAGAAGAGAGGAGAGAGAGAGAGAGAGAAGAGAGAGAGAGAGCATTAACAAAGAAGAGAGAGCATTAACAAGAGGAAGAGAGAGAGAGGAAGAGGGCATTAAGAAGAGAGGAGAAAGAGGAAGAGAGAGTTTTAACAAGAGAGGAGAGAGAGGAAGAGAGAGCATTAACAAGAGAGGAGAGAGGAAGAGAGAGCATTAACAAGAGAGGAGAGAGAGGAAGAGAGCGAGGAAGAGAGAGCATTAACAAGAGAGGAAGAGAGCGAGGAAGAGAGAGCATTAACAAGAGAGGAGAGAGGAAGAGAGAGCATTAACAAGAGAGGAGAGAGAGGAAGAGAGAGCATTAACAAGAGAGGAGAGAGAGGAAGAGAGCGAGGAAGAGAGAGCATTAACAAGAGAGGAGCGAGAGGAAGAGAGCGAGGAAGAGAGAGCGTTAACAAGAGAGGAGAGAGAGGAAGAGAGAGCATTAACAAGAGAGGAGAGAGAGGAAGAGAGCGAGGAAGAGAGAGCATTAACAAGAGAGGAAGAGAGAGGAAGAGAGCGAGAGCATTAACAAGAGAGGAGAGAGGAAGAGAGAGGAAAGAACTGATTTTCCAAGAATAAGCATTTTAGTCTAATGAGGCATATTGTTACTTTTATGTGCAAATTAGATATGAAACAAGACTAATGTTATTTGTGTGAATTACCTTCAAAGTAAACAAACAATAGCAGTGAATTTCATGAATAATCATATTACTTTATTTTTGTATAATTTAAATAGTCATCACCATGTCATTAGCTAATTAATTAACAACAGACGAACACATTTATAGTGAGGTCTAAACATAGAAGTATTTTCTTCTGCGGTTCTATTTAATGATCAGAGTCAATTCCTGGTAATAACGTGAAGGATATCTGTGATGCTCGTCCTCTTATCTCTGTCCCCTAAACTACAGTTAGGCCTGATTATGAATAACCAGACAATGTTTATGGAACTGTTTATGAGGCAGGGTCAGGGGCAGGGACAGGGTCAGGGACAGGGTCAGGGTCAGGTTCAGGGACAGGGTCAGGGACAGGGTCAGGGTCAGGGGCAGGGTCAGGGACAGGGACAGGGTCAGGGACAGGGACAGGGTCAGGGACAGGGACAGGGACAGGGTCAGGGTCAGGGACAGGGACAGGGTCAGGGACAGGGTCAGGGGCAGGGTCAGGGGCAGGGTCAGGGACAGGGTCAGGGTCAGGGACAGGGTCAGGGACAGGGACAGGGTCAGGGACAGGGTCAGGGTCAGGGACAGGGACAGGGACAGGGTCAGGGTCAGGGACAGGGACAGGGTCAGGGACAGGGACAGGGACAGGGTCAGGGACAGGGACAGGGTCAGGGACAGGGACAGGGTCAGGGTCAGGGACAGGGACAGGGTCAGGGACAGGGTCAGGGATAGGGTCAGGGACAGGGACAGGGTCAGGGATAGGGACAGGGTCAGGGACAGGGACAGGGACAGGGACAGGGTCAGGGACAGGGTCAGGGTCAGGGAGAGGGTCAGGGTCAGGTATAGGGTCAGGGTCGGGGTCAGGGATAGGGTCAGGGTCAGGGATAGGGTCAGGGTCAGGGACAGGGTCAGGGTCAGGGATAGGGTCAGGGTTAGGGTCAGGGACAGGGATAGGGTTAGGGTCAGGCATAGTGGTCATGTGGGTGGGTACTGGGTCAGGGTCAGGCAGAGTGGTCATGTGGGTGGGTACAGGGTCAGGGTCAGGCAGAGTGGTCATGCGGGTGGGTACTGGGTCAGGGTCAGGCAGAGTGGTCATGTGGGTAGGTACAGGGTCAGGGTCAGGCAGAGTGGTCATGTGGGTAGGTACATGGTCAGGGTCAGGCAGAGTGGTCATGTGGGTAGGTACAGGGTCAGGGTCAGGCAGAGTGGTCATGTGGGTGGGTACAGGGTCAGGCAGAGTGATCATGTGGGTGGGTACAGGGTCAGGCAGAGTGGTCATGTGGGTGGGTACAGGGTCAGGGTCAGGCAGAGTTGTCATGTGGGTGGGTACAGGGTCAGGGTCAGGCAGAGTGGTCATGTGGGTGGGTACAGGGTCAGGGTCAGGCAGAGTGGTCATGTGGGTGGGTACAGGGTCAGGCAGAGTGGTCATGTGGGCGGGTACAGGGTCAGGGTCAGGCAGAGTGGTCATGCGGGTGGGTACAGGGTCAGGGTCAGGCAGAGTGGTCATGCGGGTGGGTACAGGGTCAGGACAGGCAGAGTGGTCATGTGGGCGGGTACAGGGTCAGGGTCAGGCAGAGTGGTCATGCGGGTGGGTCACAGGGTGGGTAGTGGTCATGGGGGTGGGTACAGGGTCAGGACAGGCAGAGTGGTCATAGTGGGTACAGGGTCGGCAGAGTGGTCATGTGGGCGGGTACAGGGTCAGGCAGAGTGGTCATCGGGTGGGTACAGGGTCAGGCAGAGTGGTCATGCGGGCGGGTCCAGGGTCAGGCAGAGTGGTCATGCGGGCGGGTCCAGGGTCAGGCAGAGTGGTCATGCGGGTGGGTACAGGGTCAGGGTCAGGACAGGGTCAGGACAGGGTCAGGGTCAGGACAGGCAACGGTCAACAACCAGGAGGACAAGAAAAATAGAGACTGTGAAACCACAGACGCTGACAGGATGACCGCTGGTCAACTTGACAAATGAGACCAACTGGCACAGACAGACAACACAGGTATAAATACCCAGGGGATAAGTGGGGAAGATGAGCGACACCTGGAGGGGGGTGGAAACGAGCACAAGTGAAACAGATCGGGGCGTGACATTCCTTTTTAACACTCACTCCCTCACTCACTCAATTACTTCCTAACTCACTCTCTCACTCCCTCACTCACTCACTCACTCAATTACTTCCTAACTCACTCACTCCCTCACTCCCTCACTCACTCAATTACTTCCTAACTCACTCACTCCCTCACTCACTCAATTACTTCCTAACTCACTCACTCCCTTACTCACTCCCTCACTCACTCAATTACTTCCTAACTCACTCACTCCCTCACTCACTCAATTACTTCCTAACTCCCTCACTCCCTCACTCCTTCACTCACTCACTCACCACTCACTCACTCACTCACTCACTCACTCACTCACTCACTCACTCACTCACTCACTCACATACTCACTCACTCCCTCACTCACTCCCTCACTCCCTCACTCCCTCCCTCACTCCCTCACTCACTCACTCACTCACTCACTCACTCACTCATTCACTCACTCACTCCCTCACTCCCTCCCTCGCTCACTCCCTCACTCACTCCCTCCCTCACTCCCTCACTCACTCCCTCACTCACTCACTCACTCATTCACTCACTCACTCCCTCACTCCCTCCCTCGCTCACTCCCTCACTCACTCCCTGGTACAGGCATGAGTGAAGTTTTCATTTGAGGTTATTATGCCAACTTTTTGTTTGTTTATTTATTTTTGTTGTAAATACTTGTACAGTAAATACTTGTACAGTAAATACTTGTACAGTAAATACTTGTACAGTGGCCGGCAATATTAGTTCTTCACCTTCCAAATAAAAAGCCTCACTTGGGCAACAAAACCCCCATCAACTTTGTCAGCATCCTCACTGTTAAAATCCTACCCCCTAGTTCAACCTCATAATATTAGTTAAAGAACACCTTTCTCTTTATAATGTGGACAGACTAGATCCAGGAGAGTCTGGCTGGCCCACAGTGTTGCAGCAGTATTATCCAGTGGGTATACAGTGATTAAATCAACACTTCCAATGTCATTTATAACTGTAGATTGGGATAAATCTGGCCTGAGTATTTCTTGTCTGACTCCACTGTGGAACTCCAAAGGAAAGAGGACCCAAACAAGCATAGCACTTAGTCCACATCCCAAACGGCTCCTTATTCCTTTTATAGTGCACTACATTTGTAGTGCATTGTATATGGCATAGGGCGCCATTGGGCATTGGTCAAAAGTAGTGTACTATGTAGGGAATAGGATGCCATGTAAAAAAAAAAATAAACATTTTTTTATAAAAACGTGCTTATTATTTTTATGTAATGAAATGTAGGACGTGGTTCCTGTGGTAAGTCAGTGTAGTGAAACAGCAGGGAAGAAACAAGCTGCTCATAATAAAGAGCTATGTTGAAGAGTTTGGTACTGTTCTCACGTGTGTGTGGGGTGTGTGTGTGTGTGTGTGTGTGTCTGTGTGTGTGTGTGTGTGTCTGTGTGTGTGTGCTGAGGAGACTGTACTTAAGGACATGTGGTCTCATTTAAAACATATTCCCATCCAGGGTTTGACAGTACTCATAGTTTAGTTTTTAAGAGGTGTAGGGTTACAGAATGAATTGCATTAACACCTAAATCAATGTATTCATTTCATATGGAATTCATGGTTTTTTTCATAGTTGGTGGGGGTTCTATAGGCTACTGTTCTATAGGCTACTGTTCTATAGGCTACTGTTCTATAGGCTACTGCTACTGTTCTATAGGCTACTGTTCTATAGGCTACTGTTCTATAGGCTACTGTTCTATAGGCTACTGCTACTGTTCTATAGGCTACTGTTCTATAGGCTACTGTTCTATAGGCTACTTTTCTATAGGCTACTGCTACTGTTCTATAGGCTACTGTTCTATAGGCTACTGTTCTATAGGCTACTGTTCTATAGGCTACTCTCGTTGGCTGGCCCTCGCTTCATACTCGTCGCCAAACCCACTGGCTCCATGTCATCTACAAGACCCTGCTAGGTAAAGTCCCCCCTTATCTCAGCTCGCTGGTCACCATAGCATCTCCCACCTGTAGCACACGCTCCAGCAGGTATATCTCTCTAGTCACCCCCAAAACCAATTCTTTCTTTGGCCGCCTCTCCTTCCAGTTCTCTGCTGCCAATGACTGGAACGAACTACAAAAATCTCTTAAATTGGAAACACTTATCTCCCTCACTAGCTTTAAGCACCAACTGTCAGAGCATCTTACAGATTACTGCACCTGTACATAGCCCACCTATAATTTAGCCCAAACAACTACCTCTTTCCCAACTGTATTTAATTTATTTATTTATTTTGCTCCTTTGCACCCCATTATTTTTATTTCTACTTTGCACATTCTTCCATTGCAAAACTACCATTCCAGTGTTTTACTTGCTATATTGTATTTACTTTGCCACCATGGCCTTTTTTGCCTTTACCTCCCTTCTCACCTAATTTGCTTACATTGTATATAGACTTGTTTTTTTACTGTATTATTGACTGTATGTTTGTTTTACTCCATGTGTAACTCTGTGTCGTTGTATGTGTCGAACTGCTTTGCTTTATCTTGGCCAGGTCGCAATTGTAAATGAGAACTTGCTCTCAACTTGCTTACCTGGTTAAATAAAGGTGAAATAAAAATAAATAAATAAATAGGCTACTGTTCTATAGGCTACTGCTACTGTTCTATAGGCTACTGTTCTATAGGCTACTGTTTCAGGACTCCAGGCTTTCAGACCCACGTTTCCACCTCCCCATTGTGTGCTGCAGCAGGACTCCCAGACCCATCTGGGTCGGTACCTCCACAAACACCATGTATCTATAAGTGCAGGACTACATACAGACAGAGATCCATAGTATTACTGAGGCAAGGCAATGTTAACCAGGAGCCTCCTGGGTCAAATAGGCACGAGGATATATGGCAAACATATAGCTGTACACGATTTAGTGTGTGTGTGTGTCTGCACATACAAGTGTGTGTGTGTGTGTGTCTGCACATACAAGTGTGTGTGTGTCTGCACACGTGTGTGTGTGTGTGTGTGTGTGTGTGTGTGTGTGTGTGTGTGTGTGTGTGTGTGTGTGTGTGTGTGTGTGTGTGTGTGTGTGTGTACAACATGTCTAGCTGAATACTGTAGATGCTGAAATTCAATATATGGCCTCGGATATGTGTTACATGGTGTGGTAACATAATGTAGTGTTTACCTTCCCCCTGCTATAGTTTACATGGTGTGGTAACATAATGTAGTGTTTATCGTCCCCCCTGCTATAGTTTACATGGTGTGGTAACATAATGTAGTGTTTACCTTCCCCCTGCTATAGTTTACATGGTGTGGTAACATAATGTAGTGTTGACCTTCCTCCTGCTATAGTTTACATGGTGTGGTAACATAATGTAGTGTTTACCTTCCTCCTGCTATAGTTTACATGGTGTGGTAACATAATGAAGTGTTTATCGTTCCCCTGCTATAGTTTACATGGTGTGGTAACATAATGTAGTGTTTATCGTTCCCCTGCTATAGTTTACATGGTGTGGTAACATAATGTAGTGTTTACCTTCCCCCTGCTATAGTTTACATGGTGTGGTAACATAATGTAGTGTTTATCGTTCCCCTGCTATAGTTTACATGGTGTGGTAACATAATGTAGTGTTTATCGTTCCCCTGCTATAGTTTACATGGTGTGGTAACATAATGTAGTGTTTATCGTTCCCCTGCTATAGTTTACATGGTGTGGTAACATAATGTAGTGTTTATCTTCCCCTGCTATAGTTTACATGGTGTGGTAACATAATGTAGTGTTTACGTTCCCCTGCTATAGTTTACATGGTGTGGTAACATAATGTAGTGTTTATCGTTCCCCTGCTATAGTTTACATGGTGTGGTAACATAATGTAGTGTTTACCTTCCCCTGCTATAGTTTACATGGTGTGGTAACATAATGTAGTGTTTACCTTCCCCTGCTATAGTTTACATGGTGTGGTAACATAATGTAGTGTTTACCTTCCCCTGCTATAGTTTACATGGTGTGGTAACATAATGTAGTGTTTATCGTTTCCTGCTATAGTTTACATGGTGTGGTAACATAATGTAGTGTTTACCTTCCCCCTGCTATAGTTTACATGGTGTGGTAACATAATGTAGTGTTTACCTTCCCCCTGCTATAGTTTACATGGTGTGGTAACATAATGTAGTGTTTACCATCCCCTGCTATAGTTTACATGGTGTGGTAACATAATGTAGTGTTTACCTTCCCCTGCTATAGTTTACATGGTGTGGTAACATAATGTAGTGTTTACCTTCCTCCTGCTATAGTTTACATGGTGTGGTAACATAATGTAGTGTTTACCGTTCCCCTGCTATAGTTTACATGGTGTGGTAACATAATGTAGTGTTTACCTTCCCCCTGCTATAGTTTACATGGTCTGGTAACATAATGTAGTGTTTACCTTCCCCCTGCTATAGTTTACATGGTGTGGTAACATAATGTAGTGTTTACCTTCCCCCTGCTATAGTTTACATGGTCTGGTAACATAATGTAGTGTTTACCTTCCCCCTGCTATAGTTTACATGGTGTGGTAACATAATGTAGTGTTTATCGTTCCCCTGCTATAGTTTACATGGTGTGGTAACATAATGTAGTGTTTACCTTCCCCCTGCTATAGTTTACATGGTGTGGTAACATAATATAGTGTTTACCTTCCCCTGCTATAGTTTACATGGTGTGGTAACATAATGTAGTGTTTATCGTTCCCCTGCTATAGTTTACATGGTGTGGTAACATAATGTAGTGTTTACCTTCCCCCTGCTATAGTTTACATGGTCTGGTAACATAATGTAGTGTTTATCGTCCCCCCTGCTATAGTTTACATGGTGTTGTAACATAATGTAGTGTTTATCGTTCCCCTGCTATAGTTTACATGGTGTGGTAACATAATGTAGTGTTTACCTTCCCCCTGCTATAGTTTACATGGTGTGGTAACATAATGTAGTGTTTACCTTCCCCTGCTATAGTTTACATGGGGTGGTAACATAATGTAGTGTTTACCTTCCCCCTGCTATAGTTTACATGGTCTGGTAACATAATGTAGTGTTTATCGTCCCCCTGCTATAGTTTACATGGTGTGGTAACATAATGTAGTGTTTACCTTCCCCTGCTATAGTTTACATGGTGTGGTAACATAATGTAGTGTTTACCTTCCCCCTGCTATAGTTTACATGGTGTGGTAACATAATGTAGTGTTTATCTTTCCCCTGCTATAGTTTACATGGTGTGGTAACATAATGTAGTGTTTATCGTTCCCCTGCTATAGTTTACATGGTGTGGTAACATAATGTAGTGTTTACCTTCCCCCTGCTATAGTTTACATGGTGTGGTAACATAATGTAGTGTTTACCTTCCCCTGCTATAGTTTACATGGGGTGGTAACATAATGTAGTGTTTACCTTCCCCCTGCTATAGTTTACATGGTCTGGTAACATAATGTAGTGTTTATCGTCCCCCTGCTATAGTTTACATGGTGTGGTAACATAATGTAGTGTTTACCTTCCCCTGCTATAGTTTACATGGTGTGGTAACATAATGTAGTGTTTACCTTCCCCTGCTATAGTTTACATGGTGTGGTAACATAATGTAGTGTTTATCTTTCCCTGCTATAGTTTACATGGTGTGGTAACATAATGTAGTGTTTATCGTTCCCCTGCTATAGTTTACATGGTGTGGTAACATAATGTAGTGTTTACCTTCCCCTGCTATAGTTTACATGGTGTGGTAACATAATGTAGTGTTTATCTTTCCCCTGCTATAGTTTACATGGTGTGGTAACATAATGTAGTGTTTACCTTCCCCCTGCTATAGTTTACATGGTGTGGTAACATAATGTAGTGTTTACCTTCCTCCTGCTATAGTTTACATGGTGTGGTAACATAATGTAGTGTTTACCTTCCCCCTGCTATAGTTTACATGGTGTGGTAACATAATGTAGTGTTTATCGTTCTCCTGCTATAGTTTACATGGTGTGGTAACATAATGTAGTGTTTACCTTCCCCCTGCTATAGTTTACATGGTGTGGTAACATAATGTAGTGTTTATCGTTCCCCTGCTATAGTTTATGGTGTGGTAACATAATGTAGTGTTTACCTTCCTGCTATAGTTTACATGGTGTGGTAACATAATGTAGTGTTTATCGTTCCCCTGCTATAGTTACATGGTGTGGTAACATAATGTAGTGTTTACCTTCCCCCTGCTATAGTTTACATGGTGTGGTAACATAATGTAGTGTTTATCGTTCCCCTGCTATAGTTTACATGGTGTGGTAACATAATGTAGTGTTTACCTTCCCCTGCTATAGTTTACATGGTGTGGTAACATAATGTAGTGTTTACCTTCCCCTGCTATAGTTTACATGGTGTGGTAACATAATGTAGTGTTTACCTTCCCCTGCTATAGTTTACATGGTGTGGTAACATAATGTAGTGTTTACCTTCCCCTGCTATAGTTTACATGGTGTGGTAACATAATGTAGTGTTTATCGTTCCCCTGCTATAGTTTACATGGTGTGGTAACATAATGTAGTGTTTACCTTCCCCCTGCTATAGTTTACATGGTGTGGTAACATAATGTAGTGTTTATCGTTCCCCTGCTATAGTTTACATGGTGTGGTAACATAATGTAGTGTTTACCTTCCCCCTGCTATAGTTTACATGGTGTGGTAACATAATGTAGTGTTTACCTTCCCCTGCTATAGTTTACATGGTGTGGTAACATAATGTAGTGTTTACCATCCCCCTGCTATAGTTTACATGGTGTGGTAACATAATGTAGTGTTTACCTTCCCCCTGCTATAGTTTACATGGTGTGGTAACATAATGTAGTGTTTACCTTCCCCTGCTATAGTTTACATGGTGTGGTAACATAATGTAGTGTTTACCATCCCCCTGCTATAGTTTACATGGTGTGGTAACATAATGTAGTGTTTATCGTTCCTGCTATAGTTTACATGGTGTGGTAACATAATGTAGTGTTTACCTTCTGCTATAGTTTACATGGTGTGGTAACATAATGTAGTGTTTATCGTTCCCTGCTATAGTTTACTGCTGTGCC